>NC_060159.1:8569428-8784110 GCF_021292245.1 Micropterus dolomieu
CACTGCTCATCACCTGTCCAATACAGTCTCAACAGTGAAGCATGGTGGTGGCAGCATCATGCTGTCGGGGTGTTTTTCAGCTGCAGGGACAGGACGACTGGTTGCAATCGAGGGAAAGATGAATGCGGCCAAGTACAGGGATATCCTGAACGAAAACCTTTTCCAGAGTGCTCTGGACCTCAGACTGGGCTGAAGGTTTACCTTCCAACAAGACAATGACCCTAAGCACACTGCTAAAATAACGAAGGAGTGGCTGACTTAAACCCAATTGAGCATCTCTGGAGAGACCTGAAAATGGCTGTCCACCAACGTTTACCATCCAACCTGACAGAACTGGAGAGGATCTGCAAGGAGGAATGGCAGAGGATACCCAAATCCAGATGTGAAAAACTTGTTGCATCTTTCCCAAAACGACTCATGGCTGTATTAGATCAAAAGGGTGCTTCTACTAAATACTGAGCAAAGGGTCTGAATACTTATGACCATGTGATATTTCAGTTTTTCTTTTTTAATAAATTTGCAAAAATTTCTACATTTCTGTTTTTTTCTGTCAAGATGGGGTGCTGAGTGTACATTACTGAGAAATAAAATGAACTTTTTTGATTTTTGGAAAATGGCTGCAATGAAACAAAGAGTGAAAAATTTAAAGGGGTCTGAATACTTTCCGTACCCACTGTATATTCAAAGTGCACTCTAAAATGATAATGTTTTCTGTAACTGTCTTTAATGAGTCAGAGCATATTTTTAGGTGCAAACTGATAATTATTTTCTGCCACTGTAAAATCAGTAATGCCACTAGAGATTCATTAATATGTGGTAGATATTAACATAAGAACTAGTGCATTAGTTTGCAGTAGAGCAGTTCCTCAGACTGAATATGATTTTTTTTTTTTAAATATATATTTGTCCCATCAGGTTTTACATCAGCAATATATTTTCATCATTATTATTTGGGCATGCTCACTTTAATCCGTCCTTGCAGTCTACACTTAGTTTTGGGAAAATCAGGAATATAGTTCTTGTTTTTCCACAAAAGTGCTTTCATCATTTTGTCTTTGCAGGTCAGAAAATCAGCTGGAAGAAAGCAAAGCTGCTGTGCATGTGGATCTGGCTGTACGCTCTGATCTGGGCTCTGTTTCCCATTCTGGGCTGGGGAAGGTACGGGCCAGAGCCCTTTGGCCTGTCCTGTTCTCTTGCCTGGGGACAAATGAAACATGAGGGCTTCTCTTCCTTTGTCATCTCCATGTTCTCCTTCAACCTAGTCATACCTTCTGTCATCATCACCTGCAGCTACTTTGGCATCGCCATCAAGCTCTATTTCACCTACAAAAAGTCGATGAACAAGAACAACCGAGTCCTCAATATTGTCAAGATCCATCAAAGGCTGTTAATAGTAAGTAACTCTTTCTCATGAGAATTATAGGTTATTATAGGTTTGGGGACTCTTAGTTTAGGTTGCCATAAGACATTTCCAAACAGTTTATGCTCATGTGCTTAAACAGTGAATTGAAAGGCTCTTGATGATATGGACAGTGGACATATATGTGGACAATATGTATATGTGTATGTATCTGTATATCCATTACTTTTAGTGATATATGTTAGTTTAGTTATATATGTTAACAACCATTTATCCATTAGTATATTTATTTAACTATTTTTACCATTTATCCATTCATTTATCTAACTATTGAGATCTTGTGGGAATTTTAATGACTCTATCATCCTGTTCTATTGCAGATCGCTGTGCTGATCAGCATAGGCTTCATAGGCTGCTGGACGCCCTACGGCCTGGTAAGCCTGTGGTCTATTTTCAGTGACAGTAGCGCCATCCCACCTGAAGTCAGTCTCCTGCCGTGCATGTTTGCAAAGAGCTCCACCGTATACAACCCTATAATCTACTACATCTTCAGCCAGAGCTTCAAAAGGGAGGTAAAGAAGCTGTGCTGGTTGTGCCTACCCTTTAAACCAGTGGACATTTCCAACAACATCAATGACAATAATATTTATATGATTAATGTTGACAATAAGTCCAGAGTAGAAGCACAGCCTACTTTGCAGGAAATCACAAAGACAGTAAGTTTATCTCAGTTCTCTTAATACCCTCCCTTGCTTGTTTTCCTTGCGCCTTCTCCCCGCCCACTGGGGATACACGGAGAGATGCAAGGAAACCATGCGAGGATAGAAGAAACGAGGAAATCATTTCTCACAGAATGGAGACATCTTTTGCTCCGTAGAGTCACGTAAAGCGGCACCTGATCGCAGCTGGATCAGCTGTCAGCTGTAGAGAATGTTGATGGAGTTTGTGTCTGCACATATCTACCTCAGTCGAGGCCAATCTCCACATTCACTCCATTCACAACAGACCATGTCTACTGTAAGCGTTTGGTTGAAATATTTTTCTGTTTACTGTTCATACCATTAACATATTGTTCTTTTAGTTTAAAACAACAAATAGTTAAAAACAGTCAAGTGTCTTTAGAGTTAGTCAAGTTCACTCCCATAATTAAGGCAACAGGAAATATTTATACATATAATTTATGTGTACTTTTGGAGTGTTTGTTTGTCACCTTGCATTTCCTCAGAACTCTGACTAGACTTATGTTTATCATCATGAAGCTGTGGTAGCTCTGAATAACTAGAGATATTTTCACCTGACAGGAATGGGTACAGGCCCACAGGACTTTATGTTCCAGATTAAAGATCTAAGCGAATATGGCTGCCCAGTGACACAGATGCTCTGCAGCCCGAGAGTGAGATAGGAATGATGCATGGATTCTCCTGTTTGCTATAATATAAAGTAAAGAATGCTATATTATCACTGCCGTTGGTCAACTTGACAATTAATGGGAGGCCAAAATAGCCCTCAGGCCACCGGGAAATTACCCGGTTCTCCCGATGGCCAGTCTGCTAATGTGCACTGTGCTAATAATAATAAAGGCTCACACTTGTCTTTCCCAGAGCAGCATGTTTTCTCTCTGTAACTGTTACCTGTTGAACAAACACCTGCACATGAAGAATAACTTGCATTCTGTTGTTATACTGTGTAGCCTACTGCTCAGAGGCCCTGGATCACAATGTGTTTATATTCCAGTATGAAACTGCAGTGATGTCATGATGTACCAGATCAGTGCGATCAGCTGCAATGTCCAATCAACAACTGATAACCAATAAGGGGCCATGTCGGACAGTAAAAGATTTCCATGAAGGCTGCTCTCATGTATCCTCGCTCATGGCTCAGAGATCACTCCTCCATCCTTGATGCACAAATAAGAGCTATGGAACAGCCTGCAAGATGGCAGACCAGAACAAGTTCATGTTTAAGCGAGAATTGAGGAGTGAGGAAATGACAAATAAGAGAATTGAGATGCAGCTAGTGTCTGTGGGTTGAAAGGCTTCTTGGTGATATGCTTGTTCAACAAAGACTTTTGTGATGTTAACAGTTAAAAAAAGGGGTGTCTCATAATGTGTTGTCTCAAACATTATCAGGATAGATAAAACAACTGGTGTGTGCTGTAACACCTACAAGCGGGGTAAAACTGGCCTCTTTTTGTGTGTGGCCATAATGAATGAGAGGCTGTGTTTGTACAATATTTAAATGCTATGAAAGTTCAGCCCACTAAGCTATACATAAGAGTTAACTCTGTGCTTACAGGTGGCAAACCTCCTGACAACAAATCAGAATTTTCCCAAATAATACTGACAATATAAGTTCAGAAACGACGTGTCCAATTACATATGTGCTAAATGTTTTTATTCAATTTTCTTGTTTCATAAGCCTACCTCTAAAAACGTTTACAAATACAACAAATATTGTCCATGTTTACCCTGTCTAATATTATAAAATTTTGGGAAATACACTTATTCGGTTTCTTGAGGACAGTAGGATTAGAAGATCAACACCACGCAGATGTTTCAGTACAGTAATTATAAAGCTACAGACAGGAGCCTGTAAACTTAGCCAAGCATAAATACTGTAAATAAGGAAAAACAGGCAGCTGGGCTCTGGGCAAATCTAACAGAATCTGCCACAATGTTGAGATACAAGGTTTTTTATTATTAACTCTCGACAAGAAAGTTAACAAGCCTATTTCCCAAAATGTCAAACTTATTCTTTAAACGTTTTTCTTTAAACATCTACGAGCTTGATTTGACATTTGTGACGTTGGAAACACCAGTTGACAAAAAAATACTACTTATGGTCTACTAACTCTCTTGTTCTGGACCTTAAGACTGTATTACACAGTCCTCCATAATTCAAAGGAGCTTTACTGGCATGATGAACAGAGGTTTACATTGCCAAAGCAATTGTAAAATAAAAACTACCAAACAAAAAACATAAATAAATGTATTATTAAAATTATAAGAAAATGTAACATAAACGTGGATAAGATTACTTCAATTAAATTCAAAGGGCTTTATTGGCATGACAGTTTCAAGAACAATGTTGCCAAAGAATCAAAATATAAATTGTCCAAATGTCTGGACAGCACACAATAACAATAATATGAACATTAACACAACATTATGTACTATTTATGTCATAGAAGTGCTCAGAATCATAGAAAGTAATTTTCAGTTCCCTGGCAACTGGACTTACATCCCTGGTGACTTCATGTGACCAGGGTATTAACGAAAGCATTGTTCAGATTTCACTGGAAATACCCCATGACGGTTTGCTGCCTGTAGTCACTGTGACAGAACAACAGCATATTATTGTATGTAATTCAGCATGTTATGATAATCAGTTCATGTCACGATACACGCGTCTGCTTCACAGAGAACTGTTCCTTCACTCAGGGATTATTTGTTCATATATTAACCTGCAATCTGCTGTAGCACCTGTAGCACTTCTCTTTTCAAAGGTTCCTATTGAATGAGCTTTGCTGAGTGGCAAATACTGTTTTTTTGGATGTTGCTTTGTCTTGTGTATTTTTGTTGTTGTTGCACCTTCTGCTCTGTAACTACTGTTGGGAGTGTTTGATTGTTTCTAAAGTTTGTGAATGTAACATTAGAGCTATGAACCTTGCGCACATTTGTGGACACAATTCAAGGTGCATGTTTGAGAATAAATACTGACTGAATACAATCAAGTGGTGGACAATGAATACAGCACTGTAGTGTCACTCAATCAGAAAAAAAGGTCTGCCGTGGCTATGTATAATAAGGACACAGTGATTCTCATCCTGAATTCTAGTCAGGCACAGCTGTAACAGTGGGCCTTGAATGCAGTCACCTTTAGAATAAGTGAGGGTGTTTCTTGAATTCTGACATTAAGTCTATATTTTCTTAATCTCAATTCCAAGACAGGCAGAGCTTGGGGGGGGGGGAAAGTGTGATATTGTCAAATGTGCATAATTTCACATGCTAAAATGTCCATATTATTAGTATGCAATATGAACCCTTCAGATGCAGTTTAAGTGTGACATCCTCTGTAGAATAAAATTAAGTAAATTAATGTTGTCATGTGTGAAGAAGGGGGTTTGGACAACCTCCACATGCCACATCAACCTCTGGAAACTCATGAAAAGGATATTGTCAGTTATTTTGTGTTTCAGTGAAACAAACGACATGTTCAGGTTGAACGCCACGGCCATAGCCTACCCTGTGAGCTTACCTGAAGAGACAGGGTGGTGTGGGGTCACCCGGCCGTCACAGGAAGGTGGTGCAGACCTGTATGCGGACTAAGTGGTATCTTTCCTCCCTGATTCCCAGCCTCAATCCTTAATACAGGAGCTTACTCGGTTTCGACAGGAGTCATGGAGTTTTTAATTATGTTACACTACATGTATTCCATCTTATAATATATCCATGACGGGGCTTTGCAGCAGGCTAAGAAGTCCCACCCACTGGTTCAACAGTTATATAATTAGCAACAAGATGCTAGCGGCTTTGTGAGACTGTATGCACAACAGGACTTAGAGATACTCAACAGGCAGCTTACTAACATGCTCATAATAACAATAAGGGAGTGTTTAACAGGTATAATTCAACATATTAGTTTAGTGCGTTAACATTTACTAATTAGCACTGAACATAAAGTAGGTCATAACCCAAAGTGTTTAAATATATATAATAAACTGTTGATGGCACTCAATTTCAGCTATCATTTTGTGGTATTTACATCTAGATGTGTTAAACAACTTAGGACATATCACCGTTTGCATTAGACCACAGCATTCTTAGGTGAGCAAAAGTAATGGAACAAATGATCTTAATGTAAATAACATAACAATATTTGGTGGCGTAACCCTTGCTTGCAATAACTGCCTAAAGCCTGCGACCCACCGACATCACCAAACTGTTGCATTCTTCATTTGTGATGCTATTCCAGGCTATAGTAAACTACCACCGGTTTACTATATTTATAGTAAACCGTTGTGCTACACTGAAAATGAGCAGGACAGATTCTGTGAAAGTAACTTAACGGTGTCAAAATAAATCATCATACCTAACTCGAGTTAGGTATGAGATATTACCATTCAGTTAAGCCATTCAGTTAAGAAAGGTTGACCTCACGTCAAAAGGTTGAATTCACCCACTTATTTCCAAAAGCTACCGAACATCGTAGAAAAAGTTGCTGTAGTTCACATAATCTTTACAAGCAAGCCACATTGCCAATATTCACATACTTTATTTAGACTAAAGGGTGTTTGATCTGAATCAGTATCACAAGTAGAAAAAAAACTACAGTTTCATAAATTGTGATGTTGGTTAAATTAAACATGACGCAAAGAAGCAAGACAAGGCATCAGAAGGCCACTTTCAAGATACTACCCATGATAAAAGGCAGTGGTAGTTGTTGAATTTCTGCCTATCTGTCTCCACAGCACTAATAACGGCAATAATCAAACCCTGCTAGGAAATTGAAAAATACACACAAATTTCACAATAAAAGCATTACATTTTAAGTAGGTTTATAGCACTGTGCTAATGTTTTATATTGGGTGGCAAAAAAATGCTCATCTCAAGCCAATGTCACACAGCACTGTATTACATTTGTTTAGCATATCCTAACATAGTGTTTATCAAGTGTGGGAACAAGTTGTAATTTAGTCTAATTTAATAAATTTCAGTCATAAATATTGAGGTACTGCCTATTAGCTCTCCTGTGTTCATTCTCATTGCCGGTGCTGCTACAACTCCTGAATTTCCCTCCTGTGATCAATAAGTATATCTTATCCTATCTTAGTATACTCTGAAGTATTGATCAAGAGTCAGGGTTCCCACTGATATTCTGGAATTCCTAGGATATTAAACATTGAACCTGTAACCACTGCAATTCACACAGTCATGATTTAATTACTTCAAAGGGTGAAATAATTAATAAAATCACCATTTATCCAACTGAAGAAGTCACGTGTGAAAGGATTTTTTTTTTGAGTGATGAACAAAAGGAAACACTATGCAATTTTCTTTAATCATTTTGACTGTTGTACATGCTCTGTCCTCATGGTGGGGAATTACATGTTAGTTTGTTTTTCACAATCTTATGCTATAAATGAAACATACAGAAGTGTGAGCCCTCACTTGTGACTTTGTCGTTGATACAACACAAATAGACAGTTCTTAAAGTTGTCGTTCCCCCACCCACCAAAGCCTTCACATGGCCTGACGGATGTTTTCCAGGCTCTTCTCAATGTTGTCAATAACCTCCACTGCAGCTTGTGGGATCCTGGTTCCTGGGCCGAAGATGGCACACACACCGCTCTGGTACAAGAACTCGTAGTCCTGCATACACACAGTGGTGGAAGTTTAGAAGAACTGCAGCTAATGAGGAAATTTAGCTCCATTCATGTAGAGCACTGAATTGCACCCAACTAGTAACGAAATAATTACACTGTGAAAAATAGTTACAGTTAGGTTAGTCAAAACATAGGCCTAACGCTCCCTCGTGAGAATTCCACTCACTGATACCCTTTGTAAACAAAGAAGGCGCTCATTCCAATCACTGCAAATAGATAAATGGTTAAAGAGTTAATCCCCCGTCCAGAGAGACACCAACCACTACCGTCAAAAAAAGCACTGGCATTATCAACATGAACACCAGCTCAATGTGTGGAATGTTGTAATTCAAACTGACACAACACACACAGCTTTTCCAAGGCTCATGAGAAGACATACTCCTCCAGGTCTGCTTTATTTGTTGAAAATGTGATGCTTTTATTGACTAATAAGCCTAGCTTAAAACAGCTTGTCAAATAAAATTCTAAGTGCTATAACTGTTCCCACACTGTGAAAGTCAAGTGGGAAGGAGCTATACGTATGTTCAATTACACCAAATGCAAAGCTTGTGCTATTGCTGTGGACTGTGGCATTAAGGAGCTTGAAAACAGAGCAAAATGAAAGAGATAGGTAAAGACAAACCAAGCAAGATAGATGTCTACTAAATTTTTAAAGTCAAAGGTTACCTGTGGTGGGATGACACCTCCACAGATGACCAGGATATCTGGCCTGTTAAGTTTCCGTAGTTCCTTGATGAGTTCTGGGACCAGAGTCTTGTGTCCTGCGGCAAGCGTGCTGACCCCGACACAGTGTACGTCTGCATCGACCGCCTGCTGAGCAACCTCAAGGGGAGTCTGTTCAGCAAAAAGTTAGACATGGAAAACACAAAAACTGTTTCTGTGTAAAAAAAGAAAAAACTGTTCCCAAAGCTCTTGTTTGACACCAGTTACAGGGTACAGGGTCAGGGAGTGCGGCTCTGTGCTAGGCTAGCTCCCCCACTAGGCTTGCTCACACTACCAAGTGTTCTATGAAGAGCCGAGCCTGCCTTCCAGCAGCTGGGGCATACAAAGTTTTTGCCCGCTCAGGTGAGCCTACATTAAAAAGTTGGGTATGACACCAACAAATGGGGTTACATTTGGGTGGTTGAAATTATTCACCTGGAGATTGGAAGCAATCAAACTGCAAGATTAACAATGTCTTTGTTCCACCTCCAAATGTAAAATTTATCATATTAATTCAAAACTCCCATTACAAATCCCAAAAAATTTGAATATATAAATTGGGGAAAGGTCACGATTATAAGAGAAATGTTTGTGACTTTGAGCTGGATATAAGTGGAAATGGTTTAGAAGATTATTCCTGTACTTATTAAGCACCTGCAGCAGCCTCTTTTAAAACCATGTATAGGCATACGTATTTGCACTTCCCAGTGCACCTAGCTTCAATAAAGTAGCAATTCAGAGCCTTTTTAACATCTGAGGCTTTGCAAATACATACATTGCTAAATACAAAAAGGGTGTTTGGTAGAACACTGAAGAAGAAGTGCTAACTGTTTATAAGACTTAAAATATCACTGAATCTCTAAGTATCTTTACACAATGTGGGTTTTTACCATCAACATGCACGTTATATGGTATTTTTACTAGCAGCTTATGTGAATACCTTCTTTAAAAATGTAGCCTCTGAGTTGAGTCACTACCTTTGACATGAACCCTTGCATGTCTTCCATGTTCTCTTTAAAATGCCTGAAGTGGTCAGGCAGCAGTGTATCTCCATTCTATTTCATGACACTGACCTGAAACAGCGGCCCGATGTCCACATCAAAGCCCAGGTCAGCAAACCCCGTGGCGATGACTTTGGCACCCCTGTCGTGACCATCCTGGCCCATCTTTGCCACCAGCAGTCGGGGGTTCCTGCCCTCGTGCTTCTTAAAATCTGTAACTCTGAGGTTTGAAAAGAAATTGGTAGGAAAATCTTCTGTTTTAACCAGTAAGCAATCAGTCAGAGTATGTGAATGTTAAGATGCGGACTAGGTACCTATTAAGGCACAAGGCAATCTCCTCATGCTCCCCGTACTCGCTGCGGTAAGCACCGCTCACCATTCTGGTACCGGCCTTGTGTTCACCGAACACTTTCTTCATGGCATCAGTTATTTCACCAACTGAACATCTAAAAAAAAAGCAGACAGCATCTTCCTCCGTATGTTGATAGATTGATGAATTGTATTGAGATTAAAGGTCTAATGCTGGTATAGATGACCATCAGCTGTGATGTTAAGTTGTAATCCTTGTCATGCCTTGCCACAGCACAGCAAATCTGTAATACCAAATACCTTAAATAGTTACTAGTAAATGTGACATAAAGTACCGCGTGACAGCCTCGGGTACGAACCCACATACAGTACATACAGCCGCAAGTGCCCATGGACAAAAGAGCTTTATAAAAAAATAACGATCATGCTACTCTATTTTGTATGCGTGCATTAGAGTGTGTTCTCAGCATTTATACATTTTTACACTATGAAACAGGTTATCTGACACGTCTACTCTATGCAGCCTTTTCACAGTTCATCTGTATCACAAGAACATCTCTTGGTAAAGGCATATTTCAGTCTAATAAACAATGAAGGGAAGGCAGGAAACTTTAAGACAATCAGATTTAGTATTTGAAGCTAAAGCCATTCAGACATGAGGCCATCACAATCAGAGATTTTAGTGACTGTGGGAGTCCTGACCTTGCTCTTGCTGCCTCCACAGCCAGGGCTAAAAGGTTGCCCTCCCTGGTTCGGGCACACTCCTCAATGGCTGCCAGACACTTCTTGGCTGCCTCGGGGTCACGACTCTCCCTCACCTAAAGAGACAGGAGGCAACATTCCATTTTGAGCTTTAATCTGCTGACAACATTTATACAACGCAGAGAATTCACTATATACATATGTGTAACAATCAGAATCTGAATCAGAATCACAAATGCAAGTTATATTAGAATAATAAAATAATAGAAAAAAATAACAACTATTTACAATGTGGCAGATATTTATATGTGCATTACTCTGGTTTGTGTTGTACAGACGTATTGCAACGGAGGAGGACTGTACATAAATATATAAGTTTGTGTACATATACATAAGTTGACAAAATATAAAAATATAGAACAAAAACGATTAACAATTAACAACAAATTTGTGCAATATGCCAGGTTTGTGCATGATATGAAATGAGACGTGCCAGCTGGTCAATAATTTATGTCAGTTTAACTATTCTTCAACACAGAATGAAACCCTTCAGACAGCTTACAGAACTTTCTTACAGCAGAGAGTTAGCAGGAGAGGCACAGGTGTTAACTGATAACATTAATGATATATCAATGTTCTGTTTAAGTGTTCCAGTCTGCACTGAGCCAGCATGCACAATAACACCGTGCCCTTTAAGTGAATGCGAGCGTCCTGCAAAAACCTCATCACAAAATATATTAAACGAGAAAACTTAAATTGGAGTAAAAATCGTAAAAGACCTTGAGCTGGGTGAAAATGGATAGATTTTTCTGACTTTCTGAGATAAAGCCGTAATATACTACAGTACAAACACATCCACTGTGTCGCTCACCTTTACAAAACAGAAATGACAACAGCTTGTCATCTGCATTTGTATGAAGTTCACAATACCAGCTAAGTAGTATGGGCTTTTAATTAGTCTCAAAACCCGCATACATAAAAAACAAGTGCGTGAACAAACAACATCCGCAAGGGGAAGAGCATCCTCACGAGGGAACATTTCTGTTTGCAGGACGGCATTACAATTACACTGTATACATTTATATGCAGAGAAAAAGAAAGAGCTGGAGAATGCAAAGTTGAATGCTTGAAACGTGTCTGATGTGCTGAACAAACCAGCTTGTAAAATTCATTTTAGAAGTGGAACCAAACTGTTAAATGCGAACAGCTTCTTCATGTAAATTAATCCCACAAGCTGCTCATCAAATTAAGATGCGACAATCCAACTAGCAGTACTTACCTGCACTCCCTTTGAAACATTAATGTAAGTCGTGAAGTATATAATATGGTAAGTTAAAGTCGTGTTCTTCAATATAAATGATTTTATGGCTTTAATTGCATAGTTAAGCACAAAAGGTAGTGTATTGTACACTTTTGATTTAAAAGTACTGCTACATACACAAAAGTGCAATAACATGTGGTTTGCAAACACTCAAAACAAATAAGGTGCTTTTTACCAGCAGTATTCCCTTTACACAGTAGCAATAAAATATTTCCTGTAAATCTCAAATTAAACATCAATGGAATCAAATCAAATATAAAACAAAAGCTATTTACCACTGCCAGGACATTACCTTTTATAGCTTGTTAAAACAAGCTAGAGTCCAGAGCCACGATTTTAACATAATAACAGGCACCTTCTGAGCAACAGGTTAACATATGTAAATCTGTTTTCTTGTTTTTTTTCTGAACAGGTATCAGCAGAAACATTGTTCTTTTATCAGGGAGCAGCATAAACAGTCTATGTTCAGTAGTGTCCCTGTTAGAGTGAGGTGAAGTGGTCGCCTCACGTCCGCCGCCGAAGTTGAATTGTCATGAAGTTTTGGTACGCGATGCGGTGCACAAATCATTGGAAGAGAGACTGATCCTCGCTGTTTGTGAGTTTCCATAATAGATTACTGTTTACTAAATAGTCATCCAGACATCAACAGGAGGGAATTTACATGGCAGAGCATCCCCGCAAAACTAGATGAAGGCCTATCAGGTAAAGTTATGTAGCCTTAGGGCAGGACCATAAAACAATAACAATAATTATCGCAATATTTTTTTTCAATAACAATATAACAAATGTTCAATAAATATTCAATAGATGTTTGATTTTATTCACTTGTATCATAAACAAATTAGGACTTTTTTTATTAAGATGTTTTTGTTGAGGGAAAAAGGACTGAATATTAGCATGAATATTTGTTCACAGATTTGATCAGAATTGTTTTTAATGTTCTACCTCAGATTTGTGAAGTGATCCACTGTTTGGCCTCAAGTGATGACCATAAAGAAGAGTTTAAACCACAATTAACCATCAGGTTTCTTCATCTTTTAAACTTGCAAATAACGACTTGATACTTATCATGATAATTATCGATATCGAAAGATATGAAACTTTTTATTGTGTTAACATTTTTGGCCATATTGTCCAGCCCTATGTAGCCTATAATTTTAACTTAAGTTAAATAGGCTAACAGCTTCGTAACGCACAGAAGCCATTGCCATGGTTAGTATCCATAGAGCGCCTGCAGTTTACTCACGGAGCGCTGTATCTGATCACCAGAGCAAAGAGCAACCCCGCGGGGCCAAGTGACTACGTTGTGATTTTAAGAACGTTCCTAAGACTGACATCTTCCCCAATACTAATCAGCATGCAGTGTGCAGCTTTCCACTTCGCTATGGCATTTTTTCGCTTGTCTTTTTTTTGTTTATCTACTTCTCCCACACGCTGCATCCAGCGTAGTCTGCCGAAGCCTCCCTCCGCTGCATGCTTGGGTGGGTGATTTGCAGGCTGATCAACATCCCACCCCTCCTGTGACCCGTGGTTTGACTGTATGTGTATTCAGAGCCAGTGAGCAACCGACTTTCAAAATAATAATAATGAAAACTGTGTTAACGCGTGCTAAAATAATTTTCGTCATTAATTTATACTTAAACATGATAATAATGCGTTAACGTGCCCAGCAACCAGAAATTGTATTTGTGGTATTCCTTAAACATTTAAATAAACAAAAAAACATCAAGAAGGAAAAACAGCAGCGGCATCTTTAAAATAAATAAATAAATAAATAAAGGAACACTGACCTTTTTCAGTTTTTCAATCTGTTTCTCACGTACAACAGTGTTATCTATAGCCAGCACCTCCACAGTCTCCTCTTTTTCCAGACGGTACTTGTTCACCCCGACAATGACTTCTGATCCTGAAAAAAAAGAAAAGAAAGAATACATCAGCAGGAAAATCAGCAGAATACAACACAGTGGCAAATGTCTTAAGAGGTACAAGAAACTATATAAACACCAATTTCTAAACAACCCAATATTCAAGGATTAGGGACACACAATAAGGAACACGCTGAAGTCTCTCTTTTCTTACAAAGTCAATTAGTGGCACAGCACAAAATCAATAAGTATACTAAAAGAACCCCACTTCAGAAGATTACAGGCCAGAACAGTAATCTGGATCTGACGTCTAACCAAGGATTACAAGACAGCAGAAAGCATGAAAAGCAAACAAAACAGACCACACAAACCATCAGGTTCTTTTATCTGAAACCACACTATGTAGCTTTTATTATGACAATGTGCAGCATTTCATGGCAAGCTTACAAAACACTGACATGATAAATGCAATGTATCTATGAAACTGTCTTTAAATGATTAAATAATGAATGGATTCAGTTATTGTTAATACTTCATTGTTAATAGCACAGAACATACAAAAAGATCCATCCCACCCCGGACCCTCTCTGTTAGAACTACTGCCCTCGGGTAGACGTTTCAGGACAATTAAAACAAAAACAAATAGACTGAAAAACCGTACCCAAAAGCCATAACAGCACTAAACACTGCTTGAAAAAAATGCACTATTAAGGAATTTATAGTGAAGTGAAATGTCATGTGTGTATGGTGTGTTTTTATTTTCCTTTAAGAATATCTGTTTTATTTAGGTTTATATATATGTATGTATGAATATATATATAGATCTTTTTATAGTAACTTATATTTATTTAACTATTTGCATTTTTTGTTTCACTGATCGGATTGCATCTGATTTAGTTCTACATGTACAATGACAATAAAGATTCTATTCTTCTTTTTAAAATCTAATAACTGTGGGTGCTGAAAATACACAGAAGGCTGCATAATTCTCTATATTCTCCAAAAATCCCAAAATATACAATCTCTCATTTTGACCCCAAGAAAATAATCTGCGAGTTAAAAAAAAAATGTTGATGTCAAAGATGAAAGCCAATGAATTTTAATGAGAACAGGCATTGTGGGGCAAGGGGGTGGGGGGGTCATAGAGAATAGCTACACAGTGTTCGAAGGTTCTGCTCTTCTCGCAGTCTGCAATTATGGATATGGATAAAAGGAAATCCCAACGAGACACAAAGGAGCCTCATTTAAGCTCCATGACATACCTCCCCAAGGGTATTCGCAACTCCTAGCTCCTCTACACATCAAAATGCACACAGTCAACTTGAATCAAACTGTGTGAGCTGCTTTCCTGTCCACTTACGTTAGCCTTGCCATGCCAGCATTTACATTTGCAAGTATCATTGTGGTGTAGCAAGGCTCAACAGGCACATGTTTGGGTTAATGGCACTTTAAAGAGGCAAAAATAAAATCTGAGACAAACATAGGGAGTGATGCACTGGGCCAAAAACAATGGTATCGGTAATATTAAAGTAAAAATGCAGGTGCTTCTTCAAGGCCGGGGCCAAAAAACAATGACTGTCCAGCTTAATGTTAATGGAAGCCCATGGTATTGGTTGGCAGTCTCACAAAGAATACTGTATTGCTAAACTATATATTGTGCTAATCAATTTATTGTGATATTACACTATACTGTTTTGAACCATTTGGTTCCATATGACTGCACTTTTCTTCAGTCTATGTATACTATCATTACATCTTCCTCTTAATACTGAGTATTAATGTTAACCTAATTATGAGCTTTGACCACTTGTTTTCACTATTGAGGGAGATTCCTTAAGAGCACATAGTAGGACATGAATAGTGCCGTCTACCTACACCTGTTTATATGACCAACAGATTCTCCTTAACCTTTACTCTGTTAATGTGACTGAATATTGATTTTAATCTGTTCTGCCATTATATGTATATGTGAGGCTGTTTGCAACTTTTTTTGTTGCTCTAACTCAGGGAGGAGTCCTTAACTTTTCTGGCAGTCTGACCCCTTTTTGAGGTTGAAAATATTTCGCGACCCCTCCTCCAGACAGAATGCATTTTTTGGAAGTGAGAGGCGCCTTTTTTTAAATTGTATTCTTTTGGCAGTGAGTGTTTTGCGTGCTGATTATGTGCCCTGGGTGCCTCATGTTTTGGCCACCTGCTGCGCCTTGCGTTTTCGAAAGAGCGCTCTGAGCACACGGACAACTCTGGCAGAAAAGACCTTATTTGCGTTTTTTACCGGGTCTTCAGTTGTGCTGACGGAAGTTTACAGTTGCTTGGATTGTCCGGAGACTGTAACAAACTGTCCCCGACTCATCCTAAAATAAGCCTTAAACCGATCATCATTAAGACAAAGCCCCTGGACCAACTGGTAGGCTACTACCAGCGGTGTCTTCTCTTTCTGAGGGTCTCATTTACCCACCCGGATCTCCCTTTGAGGCCACACCTCTCACACTCAAACAATGCCAGAGCAGGCGCCCTCCGTTTGTCTATTTTTTTAAAGCAGATGTTTTTAACAACAAAAGACACAGACATGCGAGTTGTGATCAAGTTTCTGCTAATATGACAGTTATTACTTAGCAGCAAACCAGAAATTACAGATCGCTGGCGCTATAATCTTTGATTAAGCTGACAGAACAGCTGATTTGGTGTTTGCCTCTTTTCCAAATTCAACCAAAAAAAGGCATTGCTGTGCACCTCTGATTTTGGAACCCTTGTTAAAGTATGTTAAGATGTAGAAAGCATTAAGTACTCAAGGCAGAGGAAGAAGATCATAAAGATCAAAGAATGAGAAAGCTTTAAAGCTGATGATGCATTTATACAGTACCCGAGTCGATGCGGGCTTGTCTGCGAGCAGCACATTCCTCTATCCGAAGTTTTGGAATGCCCTCTGCCACAGCTTTGGCCATGCCTCCCATCTCTTCAATCTCTTTTATGAACTACACAAAGGAAAACACAGGTTGTAAAAGACTGACTCTATGATGACGTGTTAAATGATATTTACCTCATAAAAACATGTCACGCACAAGACAGAATTATAAATAGGTTCAAATTAACAACAATATTATAAAAGTAACCACTTATGCTCCACGTATTTTCTGAGGTATCTATAATGTTACAATGTCAGATGTTCATGAGACGATGCAAAAGCTTCAAATGATGAGGTAATTTAAAAGAAATCCCTGTGAGCCAAAACTTCAGATTCCCCACTGTTCTGAACGCTCCAGTTTCAACAGTTTTATTCTGCTATATGGTAATTTGTGTGCAGCCCCATCCTCCTGGCAACCGCTACGCTCAGTTGGTCTATACCGCTCAGTGCAGGACGACACGCCAGTCTTTTGAAGCTGAAGTAGTTCAATATGTCTATATGGGTGGTGATGGACCAGTGGATAAGACGCATGCCTGTGGTGCAACCCCTGACATAACTAGCAAAAAAGTCGCTTTGGATAAAAGCCTCTGCTAAATGATTAAATGTAAATGTAATGTAATGTCACCATATGTTTGGGTTTTTTTCAGGCCAACAATGGCTTCATGCTTCAGGGCCTCGGCCAATTAGAAGACAATGGGCTTTTTTGGGGGGGGGGGGGGTACTTAAAGACACAGGTGTGCTTGGGTTTTTCAGCAAATAATTAGATTGACTAAGAAATAAACTATTAACTAAAAACAAATCTGATTACTTTGAAGGAAGACAAAGCTGATGCCCATTTGTTCCTGTGACAAACCTTTAAAGCTGTGTTGTAGACGTCATCCGTGAGAGCCTCCATCATGTGCGAGCCCCCCCAGGGATCAGCGACTTTGGGGATGCCGGACTCTTCCTGGATAATGATCTGGGTGTTTCTTGCAATGCGAGCGCTCTTCACTGTGGGCAAGCCCAGAGCTTCATCGAACGAGTTGGTGTGGAGGGACTGTGTGCCCCCGAACACAGCTGCCATGGCCTCGATCACCGTACGGATCACATTGTTGTACGGATCCTAAGAAGAGGGTTCACAGTTTTGACAGTTACTCAACTCTCTGAATTTAACCCTTTAAAATGTTAAATTTAGATGTTTTACATCTATAGATTCACAGGACTTCCGAACTACAATTAATATTTACTTGTTCAGTGAGAGACCAGCCTGAGGTCTGGCAATGTGTGCGGAGCAGGAGAGACTTGGCATTCTTGGGCTGGAAGTTTTCTTTAATGAGCATGGCCCATAACCTCCTGGCTGCCCTCATCTTGGCAATTTCCATGTAGAAATTCATCCCAATACCCCAGAAGAATGACAACCTGACACAAAAAATTTAATTTATCAGTTATTAAAATTGACTGAAAAATTACAGCAATTCTGAAAACTATTTGTGCAGGTACAACACAATTAGAGTGTCCACAACACGATCTGAAAAAGCACTTATTAAGCTTTATGTCTGATCATTCTTTAAATCACTGCCAGTATCCTCACGACCAGATTTCACCCAGTGATGGCTATTACTACAAATACGTTGCAGAGTATGGAAGCAAGAGACAAACCTCATCCTACTGTAGCTTACGGTCTAGTGCTAGAGTTTCAAATAAACCGCCTCACAAAAAGTCATGTCACAAGCAGGACATGGTTTTGATGCTACCCTGGTTAGCTTTAGGCTGAAACATTGTTTGTGGCACAGCAACCGCTCTACCCTTTTTTTACAGTACAGAATGCCAAAATATGTTAGACACAGAGAGTCCACCAGAAAGCACTGACATTTATTTTTAAACTGAAAAATATCCTGCACATTGAATATTGTGGTCACTGTTCTTTAAAAAAAAAAAAAAAAAAATACTATTTCAAGGTTTGAGGTACATTTATTTGTCATTCTGCAGCAGGGGGCAGCACACAGAAATTAAAATTTAAGCAATCCTTAAAAATGTTGATGTTGTTATGCATTTATGAAAAAACGCTTACTGTAAAACATCAGCCACAAACATCCAATATCAGTTAAGCTATAAAGGAAAATGGACATCAATCAGTTGTGTCAAGAGAGTAATCTAAAGATAGATATTATGCTGCTGCTGCACAGCAGACATTAATTACAGTGAATTTCCACACCTGAGTATTGATTCAGCTGTCTGTAAAGACTGTCTCTGAAGTCATTATGTGGAGAAGGTCAAGCTAGACCCCCTAGATGTCCCTGAGCGGCTCTCCTATTGTTGACGTAATTGGGGCAGTGGGAAAAAAAAAAGCTGAAGGACACATGAAGAGATGATGGAAGCACAATGCAAGGAACAAGAACAGGACAGAGGGCAGGGTTGATGAAGTGGCATTGTACAATTGAATACCTACTTCTTTCTCCAGTAACTATGCATTAGAGACCATAATTTAGTTTATAGCAAACAGGGAAAATGTAATTCTATAAAGCAACAGATGGACTGAGCCAAAGGCCAAAGAGAATATACTGGGTAAGAGTACAATTCACTACTTCGTTTATTCAAACAAGTAGTAAATAAAAGTGTAGTGCCTTTACCCAGCTTCATTTTATTTAGACTTTACACTTTGCATTGTGCTCAATCCTATGTATTTGTATAAATTACATGGTTTGCTAATTCAGTCTGAGAATCCCGTCTGCTGGTTCAACAAATAAAGGGGAAGGTATTTGTTTGCCAGTTAAATGTGGTGATCCCACTGAGTTAATAAGCATTAGTCAAACAGGCACAGCTTAGGCCTGTACGATATGCAAAAAAAACCAAAATAAATGCTATTATTTTGACAGATATTTAAATTGCAATGAGTCACAATTGTAGGGGAAATGATCATTTAAATAGAAAAATGATGATGTGATTTGTCTCTGTCTGGAGGATATGATTTCTCAATAGCACCACAATGCTTCATTTATAATGGTATGTTGTGACATATCAGATCTTGTATTTGTGGAGTTTTGGCTTGCTTTGTACACCAACAGCACATTGATTTAACCATATCTCACATTAACACAATGCCACTGTACTTAAGAGGGCAAATCTGACAGGATTTAAGTTCAGCTTTGGGAGGCGCTGCATGTTGTAAGGACAGTATGGCATGTGTGATAAATATAACCGTTATTGTGACGGTGTTGTTGTGCATGATGCGGTAGATAGAGCTAAGATTTAAGTGTGAACTAAATGAGTTGTACAGACCTTAAAAGATGAAAAGGCTGGGGGGGGGGGTTCAGACAACAATTTATCAAACACCAGCAGCTTCAGACTCTCATTACTGTTATCTGCACATTATCTGGATGGGCCTCACTAAGAGTACAAAGGAAGATTTACACAATATGAAGCTTTTTTAATCTGCAAAGTCATTCTGAGATTCACATATTTTGATTAGCCTTTCCTAATATGTACATTATCAGTGTGTTCATATTATGCATACTCAATGTATTCCATGGCTTGTTTTATTTTTATTTTTGGCCTCTTTTAACCTGATTTTGTAAAGTGTCCTTGGGTGACTTGAGAGGCGCTGACAAAAAAAAAAGCATTATTATTATTATTATTATAATTATTAATAATATGTTGCTTGAATAAATGATTCTTAATTTATATTTCTCTTGATAGAGAGTCTGAAACATTGCGAAGAAGGCATGAGCATTACTACCTTCATGAATATTTGCAGTAATATTGCAGCTATTTGTTGTGTGTTTATTGGGGACTTTTCTAATGAAATAACATTATCTGCCCATAGCTGTGAGCAATAGATTTGTAAACCAAAATCCCAGCACTTGAGTGTAAGATCTTAATATTTTGTACCTTGGGGCAAACTCATCGATGGTTAAGCCTGCTGTCAGACCAGTGCGGCAGTACTCCAAGCCGTTAGCGATGGTGTAGGCTACTTCCAGGATGGCATCCGCTCCAGCTTCCTGAAGATGGTAGCCACTGATGGATATGGAGTTGAACTTGGGCATGTGCTGGCAACATGGAGAGCCAATTAAACCAGAGACACTCCCAATAAGACGAGTATTACATTAACAGCATGTAAGCACCATTGAAGCAGATTAAGGGACGGTTACGTGGTACGTACCTGGGAGGTATAAGCAAAGATGTCTGCAATGGCGTGCATGGAAGGTTCCGGGGGGAAAATGTAAGTGTTGCGTACCATAAACTCCTTCAAAATATCATTTTGAATAGTGCCAGTTAGTTTGGCTTTGGGCACGCCCTGCTCCTCTCCAGTCACAATAAACATCGCCAGCACAGGAATGACAGCTCCATTCATTGTCATTGAAACAGACATCTTCTCCAGTGGAATTCCATCAAAGAGCATCTTCATGTCTTCAACTGAGTCTATAGCAACTCCCGCCATGCCGACATCTCCATGGACTCGGGGGTTGTCTGAGTCATAACCACGGTGTGTCGGGAGGTCAAAAGCCACGGAAAGACCCTGCTGTCCAGCTGAAATGGAAGAGGGAAACAGAGCCTATGAGAAAATGAAGGTTTCAGTCTGATTATCAGGAGAATAAACAAAGGGCATTTACATTAAGATGAAATGGCTGTAGATTAGAATAACAAGTATTTTTGGTTTGCCCTTGCAAGCCTTGTTGACTGGGTTCTAGGGAGATGAAACAGACAAAAAAGAGTGACTTTATATGACAGGTTCAGATGTGTTAAAGGAACATGATGTCAAAAATCATGTGTTGAGTGAAAAAAAAATTGTAGGATATGAAAAGGTTGGCGCACAATAGATGATTCCCCCATGGCCATGAATTATTCCAAAGTTCACAGGTTTACACTTTGAATCCAGAGTGTTTTAGCTAAAACTGAAACATACATAACAAAAAAAGCTACCTTTTATGTTATCTTTATAGAACTTGTTACTCTCCTCCACAGTGCTGAAGCCAGCATACTGCCTGATAGTCCAAGGTCTGTAGGTGTACATGGTGGGATAGGGCCCTCTAGTGTAGGGAAACACTCCTGGCAATTCATCTGCCCTGCCGGCTGAGTCTGCTTTGGTGTATACAGGCTTCACGTTGATTCCCTCAGGCGTGCGCCAGATCAGATCCTCGGGGTTCTTCCCCTTCAGCTGTTTCTTAGCCAAACTGACCCATTCAGGAAGCAGCTCAGCCTGGTCCTGGCATGTTGTGGAGGTGTGGATCAGAGAGCAGCGTGTGTGTGCAGAGGAGACAGAAGCTCTAACCAGGTGCCGGACGGCCATCGCTGCACATGACCTCTGTGCGGTCAGCATGCTTGCTGTTGACTCAGTCAGACGCACATGGACCACCTGAGGAAAGCCAATGTGAATGTGGATTTCAAAGTGAAAGACTTGTGAGTGAGTGTTGCCAGCACACATGGACTGAACACTAATGCATCTGAATTCATCCACCAAGCTGAGCATCTGCCAGTGAAACATTTTTGTGTTGGTTTCCTGGTTTATCTCACCTTCTACGGTCTACTTTGATTACATGGATGACTAACATGAGGACAAGCAGCAACCTTACATACTCTGTGTGCACTGACACACTAAGTTAGTATAATGTCATGCTCTGCAGCGGAAAAACGCTTTGCCATAACGTAAAGCTGACACCTCTCAGTTATGTTAACAATAATTAGTTCAGATTTGGGCATCTTCAACCGTACGTAGCCAGCAGCTAGCATGTGATATTTACATTTGACAGATGACACTGTTGTAACATTTGACAGTGAAAATTATAACGTTAGCTAGTTTAGCATTGTGGTGTGTCGACTAGCCGAACCAGGCAGCTAATCTTTTTCTAAAACTCAATAAACTACAGGATGATTATTAAATCCCCATGTACGACTATGGAAGCGTTTTCAATGTATAACGTTAGTTAAGAAACTGCAAACCGTCCTGCAAGTCCATGTTGACACAACGTTAAAGCTAATACAGCTGCTGTGCTAACTTAACGTTAACTAACCGTAGCTTGAACTATTAGCATTCGTTTAAGGAACCTAAGGGATGTCCGCTGACATGAGACCTTTTGCAGGCACGTAACTATATTTTACAACAAACATGTGTACATATTATAAGATTAATATCTGACCTTGTCGTTTGTTGTGCTCTTTTAGATTGACGAAAGGCGTGTGTCTGTCTGCCCAATGAAGTTTCACAACACTACCAGTCAGCCAATCGCATGCTCCCGTCAATGGATAAACTTTGACCTAGGACACCGGAAGTACATATTAAATTCAAGATTGTTGACTTTAGTAGAGATAAGCCATGTCAGCTATTGTTACTAAATTCCAATTATATGCTATTAAATATTACATGATGTTAGTGATTTGTATTTGTTCGATTTACTTGGATACCATTTTCAATATTCATTATTTGAACGATGAATAATTCACTCAGCCAGTTCTACATTATTGCCTTTTTTTTTAACATGCCATTAGGAGGCGCTGTTGCTGCAGAAGCCCTCATTTAACATTCTTTCTATTTATCACTTAATCACTGGCTCACAAATCACACACGGGACACAGACCTCTCGACACAGTGCATGCCATTTTTATTCAAGAGTTGGTCGATAAACTATCATAGTAGCAATGGCTCTTATAGTTCTGTACAGTATTGGGTTGGATTGGATAGGGTATACTTGCAGTAAATGCTTATGAGGGATATAAAATATACTAAACACAGCAACATCATTCAGAGCATTCAGCAGGACAAACCTGTGTCAAAGTGGCAATGCAGACAGTGGTATATAATGCCCAGTTAAGATACAGAGAAGGAGTTATGTACTTTTAACATATGAATCCATCCTCTGCTGTTGAAACTGTAAGGCAGTATATGTTTTGATTGCAATGTAGTACGGCTATTCATCAGATGACTGATTACCTCACGGTACAACAAAATTTACAACTTTAAATTAAACAAAACAGCATCTCTGACTAACAAACAGAAACCAAACTGTGTTGTGTGTGTGTGTGAAAAAGTCTTGCAGGAGGTGAACATTTTCTTGCAGTATCTATTATGAAAAGATGGCAACAAAGCAGCAGTAGAGATACGTTTAAATACTGAACTAAAGAAGACTGGTGAAATCAAAGAAGAGCAGGTGGACGGTGGGAAGCAGCTGCCTATTATGGTCTCCCTGTGGAAACAGGTTGTGGCGAACGCGGCCTCATTAACCGTCAACCTTCGTATTTAACCCCAGGCATTACTCCAGCTTGAGCAGTTCCACGTCGAATATGAGCGTGGCGTTCGGAGGGATGACCCCGGGGTGGCCTGTCGCTCCGTAAGCCATATCTGGTGTGCAGGTGATTTTTGCCCTCTGGCCCAGGCTCATCTGAAACACAGGAGAAAAAGAAAACATAACTGAGTATGTTTTCACAGAACACAGGTACATTACAGGTACAGGTACAATAACATTACTGAAGGCATAGTGTCCCTGCGAGACAGTCTGGTGTACGAGTTTCAACCGGTTTGATTTCATATGAACCATTTGGCCAATTAAAGAGACAAGAAGCAGTTCTCTGCCATGTCAACCCTTTAATGACATTCCACACAGACGACAAGAACTCAGAAACGCAGTAGAAAATTTCAGCTGGGCTCAAAAATGGTTAAAACTATAAGTCAGCACAAAAACAACAACAGAAACCTCATTGTTCTAAGCAGACACAAATTACACAGATTACAAACACTAACAAAAAGTAGCATTTGCATTTTGGAACATAAAACAGTAAACTTAGTCCAGCAGTAGCCATGACTAAAATTGTTGGCCGTTTAAATTAAAAGCCCTCTAGCTTTTCAGTGGACATAAACACTTTATTTACAAGGCTTTTATCGTGAAACATTCGCAGGAACGTGTTGGGGAAGACTCATCTTCCATGGGTTCTCTTATTATGTTAGGCTCGGAAAAGTCACCACACCTAGTGGTAAAATTCTGTATTACTGGTCTGATCAGGTATTTGGCTATCAAACTGGTTTGAAAATCAGCCCATCCCTAGTGACAATGAGCCAGCATGCACAATACCGGGACCATGAAACTCCAGCAGATTAACTAAATTCAGCAATCATTCATTTTATTATTTACACCCGTGGTTTCCCATAAAATGTCTCCTGATAAAAAGGCCCATTATCATTCTTATTGGTCCAAGGAAACTGGTGACTTCATGTAATTTCCAGCATGGCTCCACTCACCTTCAAGCTGAGCAGTAGTCTAATCAGCTTTATTGTTAACTGAAATACCTAACTCCACAAAATTTGAGATACATGTTTTACTGTTTTCCTACGTTTGAGAGGGCCATTGGTTTCTGTTCATTTCAGCATAAAAATCAACACACAGCGACTTGCTTTAAAACCACCATCAACTGTCTTGTTTCTTCAACGTTCACTCAGGGGCAAAAATCAGCCTTTAAACTTGAAAGAAATAATGATGTGACATTTACTGTGATAATTATCGGTATCGAATGATATGAAATGTTTCATCGTGATAGCATTTTCGGCCATATCGCCCAGCCCTATGTTGTCTGAACTTTCCCCTCTTACCTGTGCTACTCCTTCCTCCCATCCCTTAATGACCTCCATCCGTCCAATCTTGAACTTGAAGGGCTTGTTCCTGTCTCGAGAGGAGTCAAACTTCTTCCCATTCTGCAGCATGCCTGCCAAAAACAAATTACATTAACACAATTCAGAGAGTAGAGAAGCGTGTGGTTCAGAAACGGCCCATTTTGGTGATCCGATACAAAATAAAGACAATTGCACAATTATTTTTGGGCTGTTTTTCACATCTGTATCGTCAGTTATCACAGTGTGATGCCACATCGCTGCACGCCCTTTCCTCAGTAGCTAATGTTTTTGGAATGAGGCATTTTGAAATTAAAGACATAAAGCAGTGCTGGCTCCAGTCAGAGGAATTATTCTGGCGGGGCCTCTTATCTGGATCTTGGGTCCGTTTCAATTACCCAAATGAACAAAGGGAATGTGAATCAGGAAGCAGTGGCCTGGTTTAGTGGATTATTTTTAAAATTAACTAGGCCGTTGCTTGCCTGTATCTAGACCACAGGGAGAAACGGGTAACAAAGGCGGAGCAGTGCAGGACTGCGCTCCTTCCGAACACTGACCGGGCATTTAGACATGATAATAACAGTGGGGCCATTAAACGCTACTAAAAGGCACAGAGACACTGGCCCCCACTTCATTAGTCATTGACCTCCCCTTGCCACTTACCCTTCTGGGACTCAAAGTTGCCATCTGAAGCAACGTTCTGCAACTCTGATAACTCGTTTGAACTTTCTGACCCTTCTGGCGTCCAAGAAAGCAAGTCAACACAACAAAGCAGGCTTCAGGACAGTTTGTTATTTTCTGTGCACAATGTATTTTTGTGGAACAGGCGATATCTAACTTTAAGCAAACACTATATAGAGAATTTTCACTGTGGTGCGGTGCCTGTACGGGACTGCTATTGAAGACTAATGGCAGCTTGCTCATCAAAACAAATTCTAATTTACAAATATGGTTATACACAGGACACAGCCACACAACAAATGAAGATTATTGTCATCAAAATAATGGTAAATTAATTTTTGTTACATTATTAGTCTCAATCTGTATAAAGAGACCAATTTATATAGAGTGTTTAATCTTCAATATCCTACATTATACCTAGCTGTCAGGGAGAAATACATTATTATGCGATAAATGTTTAACATGTCAGTAGTCAACAGTTCATTGTGCAAAATTAATTAATTAATCTGGTTGTATTAGTCCATTGTGGGCACTGCTGCATATCTGTGTTTTGTGGTATTACTGGGATCAGGACCTTCAGGATCGTTCAGGCATTTCACTCCCTGCATTAGAAAAACACAGATGTTCCATTCATCTTATTGTATGACTAAACTGTTTCTAAATTGAGTGTCCACCCCTAGTATGAACATAGAACTTTTTAAACCCAGTTCGCAGTCTTGCAGGCAGTCAAAGTGGCGTCACGCGAAAAAGATTCCATAACATCCACTTGCACTTTGGAGGTTGCTCAGTGATGGTGCTTTGATTTATCTTTCTCTGTCGTAATTCAGCAAGTGTAAATTCTTGGCATTTAAAGTTATGCGCTAACTGAAGTTTAGCAATGGTGTCTGGTCATATGAATGTTGGTACTGTACTGCTTCTCCCCTTTCATTCCAACCTAAACTTAGTAGCTCCATCAGATATCAGCGGCCTGGGCTTGGTCCATCCATGGAGTCATCAAGTGCACACACCAAGGAATATACCACCTGCTACAGGCCATTCGAGTGGCACAGAGGCAAGGCCTTCTTGCATCAACTGCAGAAAAGCGGGTTCAGTTTCCGGCAATGGCAGCTGCGACTTGCAAGGAAAAACTGATTGGCAATGTTCACGCGTGGGAAGCCAGTGAGGGATCATATCCTGGACACTGGTTGGTTGGGGTGTTCTGAGACCAGCTAGCGCAAAAGGAGACATTTTACATCTCAAAACTTAACACTCTACTGGTAAAAGCTTGTCCATATTGCGCTAAAAGCAGCTAACAACTCCGAGCTAATTGGAAAATTCAGCACCGGCCAGGGTTTAACAACAGCAAGGACTGTGGTACACACTGGCAACTGGCTTAAACCAGTTAGAGTAAAAAAACAACAGAGAAAACAGAACCTGCTCCTTGTTTTATGTAGGAAAAATACACAGAAGCGTTGTTCTAAAGAGAAATATGGATTCCAGTATTTCACTTAGTGACAGCATGGTTTGACATTGTACACTGTACATGTGCAACATACTGAACGTCTATGTAATGCTACCTTAAATTCTTGCTACAACATACATAAAGACAGCTAGGCTAAACAGGTACATACATGTTTCACTCATGGCTCTCAGACTGTAAAAAAAAAACTACTCCACACTTGTATCAGTTCTCCGTTATCACTCTTTGGACAGCTAAGCATGGGTGGGTTATCTGCAAAACTAAAGCAGGACCCGTCCCTTCCTGAGGCTGGCTCCCACACTCTCTCCTCATGAAAGGCTTTCACTTGGTAGTGCTCTGGCCAAACCTGCAGAAAGCTGCGGTGCACAGGGGTGGGGTTATTTTTACTCCGTTTACTGTATCCTGTCTCGCCCCCGTCTAGGACGGCTGCCAGCACAACAACCCCCTTGGCCCAAGTGTGGATGAAATAAGATGCGTGTAAAGCCATTTGTCTATGACAAACTTATATGTGTTGCCGCAGTTCACAGCTGCAAGCATGCTCGCCTCAGTGGAAAGAATTAAATCTTCATGCTTCATAAACTGGAAGTAGGTGCGATGTGTAATTATGAGTATTTTCAGCAAAGACAATAACTAGCAAATTGGTTGCTGGAGAAGGTAAAAGTATCCTCAGCAATGGCTTAAATGTTACTCTAATATTATCATTATTATAAAAGAGACAATTCTGAACAAGATATGGGCTGTTTGATAATTATTCATGTGCTATAACACGGCTGTCATTTTACTTCTCCTCTCCCACCTTTTCTGTCAGGGCGCTGCAAGAAGATATTCTGAATGCAAGCTATTGAAGACAACTCAATATTCCCCTACCGGGACACCTAGACGCCATAGTTCAGTAAGAGCTCAACCTGATTTAGGATTTGTTTTGTGTGTCCCAGACAGTTTAGAATCTGTACCAACTCTTTTCTTGCCTTCTCTTAATCTGTGATATTGGGATTGAACACTTCCCACAGCACTCAGAATCAGAAATACTTTATTGATCTATGAGGGGAAATTCTTTTGTCACAGTTGCACACTTATCGAGGCATCAGGAATAGAAAATAGAAAATAATAATAGAAAGTACCTCTTTAGTAATAAAGAGTAAATAAATATGAGAGTATAAATATAAGATATAAAGAAAACTATAAAGGAGTGTGTATTTACAATATTTACATTATTAAAGAATTAATATGTTAAACAGTATAAATTAATAAATAGCAGCAGCTCAATCACAACATTCTGCCTTGGAAGGCGAGTTTGGCATCTCCTGACATACAACCCCGTGTTTCAGTCTCTTATCTATTTCTGTGTCACACACCAAGGGCCGTTACGTCTCAACTTCAGCACGTTTCATGGTGAAGTCTGGTGCTCAAACATGGTAAGGAATTACGTCCACATTTAGGCTTGACATCATATCCAGTGAGCCTGTTGGCCCCAAAGCTAATGCGTCTTATCACCGGAGAACGAAAAAGGCTATTTAATGTCACAGTCTGTGGAAACCCAAGTTTTCTTCCTATTCCTGTTCAGATCTGCTTCTGCTTTTCTTCTGGACACACAGACCATCCAAACGTAAAATAGATGATAACGCATCTCAGGCCAGCTTGACCCACACCAGCATGCTGGTCTCTGTGATGTGCTACTGACAGAGCTGCTGCCAGGCAGACAGACTCGCACTCAGCCGTGTCAGAAACAAGAATGTGTGTGAAAGAGTGAGCAGCTTTTCTAATTACTTTGTCCTGGCCTCTTCGTGAGCCCTCTGCTAATTTGGGCAACCACAACTCTCACCAAAGTCAGAGTGGGGGGTCAGTCTCGTCTCCACGTGTCTATGCGCTCTGGCATGTGTGTGTGTGTCTGCACGTTTAAAATCCCACAGGTGAAAGTGAGGATCAAAATGGGCACAGCAGTGAGAGCGGGGAGGATGAGGCTCCCTAATGCTAAATGCTGGAAATGGAAGGGCTTCAAATCCCATGATGTATTGGGGAAATCTCTCCCTCCTTAGCCTCACTGTTTATCTTTCGCTCTGCTATCTGGAAAACTGACACCAAAGGCAGGGTGGCTCTGCACTGCACAGCCAGCTGGATGGCTTGGGCAGGCTTATGTTCCCGAGCTACAGCTAACCGCTATGACCAGTGCTATCTCTTTATTAGATCTTGAACTAATCTTGTATTTGAGCTTTTAAATAAAATCTCTGTCTTTACTAGGGCGTTCTGACCTTAAAAGTTAGTGTGTAATCTTACATACAAATTCCTGGATAACTAACCCACACTGGCTGACTATCCCAGTATACTGCTCACTCCCTAGATTACACTAGGTTAACATAATAAGCGTGAGGGTGAGTTGCTGATGGAGACTAAAACTCTGTATCTGTTTATTTATTTATTTATTTTTTGCTAATTTACTAACCAAAAAGCCTAATTGTAGGTTAGAAGGAAACCAGGCCACCAGGCAAAGACCAAGAGACTATCAAACCCCGACTGTGCAAGACTCCAGACTGAGATACTGTATCTCTGCAGAGATCTGGCCTGAAGGCAAATCTGGTTACTTTTTTTCCACTGTCCCAAAAAAAGTTGAACAACACAGCATTTGTTTTCCAGAGTTGGCCTGCATCCTTCTGAATATGATCACACACACACACAAGCTAGTCAAACAATGCCGAAATTCTTTTATGAAACCAAACACTATAAGAGAGTTAGTCAAGCCAAGTAATCAATACCGTGATAGACAAAGACGACGGCGGGAGCCCATTTCAAATGATGAAAAGGAGATCCCCACCATCATGGGAGGGAGAAGCAAGAACTGGCTATATACTAAAAACATACAAGCACACACAATACAATAATACTCACACACCTGAATCAAACCTGTTTGCCACAGAGCCAATTCCAAGGAGCATGCGACAACTTTTAAAACCATGTAATAACACTGTGACACTCAGACAATGACAGTCGGAATGACAAGTGAACTAGGCTTTGTTTACTTTCTGTCTGACCTAGTTGTCTGGACTGCCAACCCCAGGGCATCGAATAACCCAAATTTATTTCCCAACCTCGGCGTCTCACTGCCCCGACTCAAAACTGGGCAATCTGACAGGAGACAAACAGGATAAAGAAAGCGTGTGTGTGTGTGTGTGTGTGTGTGTGTTTGTGTACATGAGAGCATGGCGCAAGTTGCAACAGTCTCTAAAATGGCACAGACACCACTAGACATAAGCAAAATCATATTTTCTGGGTGTGGTTTCAGCTCCACCCCAGCTCTTAGAAAGCGTACGGGACACATAGGTGCATACATGTCTCGTAGACTGTGTACAACAGTGCGAGCTGGGCTGCAAACAGAACCCAGGTTTGTGCTCCAGATATTGTAAATTAAAAATAAACACACACACATAGGGACAAATTTCCTCCTTCAACAAGGAGACAGGAGAGAAGTCAGGTTACAGGATTGCCAAAAGCAAGGAAAGAGTCAGTTACCTATGTAATGTACGACACATGTCTGGCCCTTCTTTGGAAATGTTCTTCCTGTTAGGAAGAGAGAAAAAACAAGTCATTGTGTGTTTGCAGGCTCCAGAGGCTGCCAGGGCTAATCTAGTAGATTAACAATGACTGGGTTAAATTTGCTGTGGTGTTCCTGGCAGGAATGCAACACTTCTCATATGCCTGCAGATATAAGTAACTGAATTCAGCTATGTCTCTGTTTGTCTCATCCTCATGTTGAAACCTTAGCCTGGAGACTTCATTTTCCAGGGCAAGGGGCTATCAAATGCTTGCCTCTAGGTTAATTACGTATTAGTACGTTACACAGGGAGAAACAACTGTCTGCCAAATCTCAAGTTACTTTGTGAGCAATTTCAATTTAACCCCTTTAACAGTAACGTTAAGAGTAACAGTAACGTTAAATATGGAGACTTCTAGAAAGATGCAGTGCAGTCACGATGAACAACAGTGAAAATTGGGGTTTACAGACCCCTACAAACTGAATACTACTATAAATTGCTTTCTATCTATCGAGTATATTACCGTAGCTTCCACAGCAATAAACTTTATATTTCATGTGCATTATGTTGACATTTAACAAGATTTGAACTCATTCCGGGGAACTAACGTTACAGAGCCCCAACACCACCTCCACCCCCGCATCAGAGCACACACAAGAGGATAAATCAACTTACCATCACCGGGAGATATTGTCTCGACTTCCACACCCATGGTTGTGCTACTTCAAAGATGAGCTCTAACACATACAGCCAAAAAAGACGCTTCGACAGCCAGTGTTACCCGTTTTGCGGCTACAAGTCGGGCTATATCGGTGGAAACCATGCATTCACCGACGACTGCCGAGCAGTAGCTACAGCCAACCGTCACACAGCCAAGATATTTCCCAGTTCGTAGCGAGGCAGCGTCGAGATGTACGACTCCGCCGCGTACGTCGTCTTCAGCCTTGTCAAATCCTCAGCGCCACACCGCGGTTGTGCCAACTTTCCACAGTGGTGGATAACGTACTCAGATCTTTTACACCAGTAAAAATAGCAAGACCCACTGTTACAAGTAAAAATGTTCTGCATTTAAAAAAATAATTAGCATCAAAATTACTTAATTAACTTAGCCTACTCAGTATGCAAAATAGCCCATTTCAGAATATTATTGAATATTATGAATGTGTACATCACTTCAATATCGCAGCTGGTAAATTCAGGGCTAAATTTAAACTGGCAAGAAGTAAAAACAAGCTGCTCATAATTTAACTACATATCCCATAATGCATCGAAAACGTCAGTCAGTTTTGCTTCCGAGTCAAATACAACTGAACGTTAGAGACTCCGGTGAAAAGTGTGTTCATAGATGTGACCCCACTTTTAGTGTTTCACACGGATTACACATGAGGAGCCTGTGGTTATATAAGGTACGTAAAATTACGTTTGTGTGGATTTTTACGCTAGTTAGCCTGCTAAATATAAAGGCTTAAGTTATAACAATTTCCAGTGAATAAGGTTAACGTTATGAATTGGGAAAACTTCTGCGTCTCATAATGGTGGCAACGTTTATATCCTTCTCATTTACTCACAACCTCTTCTCAGTAAGGTAGTATTCTGATATTTTCTATAACGTCTCCAGACATTTGTTATATTCTGATTTAACTTACATGTTCAAGTTTGTTCCAGCATTAAATGGTCAATTGTAAATTTAACTCATGCAAATATTTTAATATCCATTTTCTTTGTCTTATTCATTTGACATTTGACATTTGATGAGGAACAACATCTCCATTTGGGACCTCCTCCTTTATTTACCTGTAGTGATCAGGTCAGTTTTACCAGATGTTAACACTAAATGCTGTGATGAGACACTCCTACTCAACACATAGTATTGTTAATTCCCTGAGGCCCTCACAGGACCTGTGCGTTGTTAAGGTCATTCAGGCGTAAGCAGCTATAATTGCTCGTCACCACTGCCTCAGCTCAGGCAGATTAAGGCATGTACTTGGAAGGAGACAGGCGAGAGGCTTTTTCTGTTCTTAATCTGCATAGGTAGCAGTAGCTACTGTTTGTGCAGGACCCATTCAGATCAGACACAGGTCTCTGTCATCAATGTTACTTTTCTGAGTCCTATTATTTTTCTTTTTCTCTTTGAACAAGTTTCTTTAGCACCTGCCAGGATGGATCTTGGGAAGGCAAAGCTTCTTAGGTCAGGTCTCAACACACTACACCAAGCCATCCACCCTGTGCACGGTATAGCATGGACGGACGGCAAGCAGGTCTGCCTGACCACTCTCTACTTCATCAATGGCGAGGTGAAGTTTGGGGACACCAATGTTATCGGGCAGTTTGAGCATGTCTTTGGGCTCTTCTGGGGCCCGCTGTGCTGCTCGGACTCCCCTGCCTTGCTGGCTGTTCAGCACAAGAAACATGTTACCGTGTGGCAACTGCAGCTCAGTGCCCTCGAGCAGAACAAGCTGCTGTGCACTCAAACCTGTGAGATGAGCGAGCCTTTCCCCTTGCTCTCCCAAGGCTGCGTGTGGCATCCTAAACTGGACATTCTGGCTGTGCTGACAAAGAAGGACAGCTCCGTGTTGTTTTCTGTCAGGGTGGACAACAGGAGAACCAAAGCAGACATCAAAGGTAGTGGACTCATCCACTGTGCATGCTGGACTAAGGATGGTACGCGCCTGGTGGTGGCTATAGGCAGTGCTCTTCACTCTTACATCTGGAACGACATCCAGAAAAGTCTGGTGGCCTGCTCCTTCTGCCCCATCTTTGACGTGGGAGGCTACATCTGTGCCATCGAAGCTACGGGGGAGGCTCAAGTAGCTGTGGCTACAGAGCTGCCTCTGGATAAAATCTGTGGGTTAAATGCGGGCATAGCTTTCGACATGCAGACAGAGCCTGACTCCCCGCATGGCCGCAACTCGCAAGTGGGCGTGCCGGACGATGACAGCCTTCTGGATTCGAGGCGAAGATCATTTGAATCAGAGCGGTCCTACATCCCCAGCTCAGGCCCTCTTGACCTCACCCACCTCTTGGCGAGGCACCGTCGCTCTGACCCCAGCCCACTTATTCACCTGCGTCGCCGAGACACCATGACAGGCTCTGGCCAGGACTCCTCGCATCTCATCCTGGTCACCTATGAGCGTAAAGTCACGACCTCCCGAAAAGTCAGCATTCCTGGGATTTTGGTACCGGACATTGTGGCTTTTGACCCACGTGGCTCCACAGTCGCAGTGGCTTCCAACACCTGCAACATGGTGCTCGTGTACTGCATCACGGCCTCCGCTATGCCGAACATTCAGCAGATCTCTCTGCAGACAAATGAGAGGCCCAAAGGAGTCTGCTTCCTCAATGACAAGATGCTGCTGTTGATGGTGGGCCGGCAAAAGTCCAATGACCCTGTCTTCCTTCCGTCCTCTAACACAGATAAATATATTCTTCATCTCCTAGCCAAAGAGTTGATATACGATGGAGAGACTCCTATTGCACCATCCCCCTCTGCCCACAACCATGAGTCCGCATCTAATTTCTGCGCAGGGATTAGGAGGCACTCGGAGCACCTATCTAAGGATGACAGGGAGCGCTCAGGGATAAAGGACTTGGTGCTGCCTGGAGGGGGAGTATTTCGCTCACCAGGCAACAGGCGCAGGCTGGTGGAGGAGGTGAGGAGCGGCGAGCCGAGCCCCGTCACCAGCTCTGTGGACTTCTCTGACCGAGCATCAGACAGAGCCCTGTCCAGTGCCTCCTCCATCGCAGTGGAGAATTTCGATATGGACCACGTCAACCGCATGACCAACCTGATGGTGGCCGGCCGCCAGGCCAGCAGAGACTCCAGCCGGGCCAGCTCTCCTCGCCTCGAGCCGTCGGACAAGCTTCACACAGATCCGACGCTGCCGATGCCTGAAAAGACATCGGGCCCTGCCAGGGAGCGCTCGCTGGAGCAGCTGGTTCAAAACATGGAGAGGCTTTTTACGCGCTTTGCAGATGTACAGCAGTGCCTGGCAGAAATCAGAGACTATACCCAGAATGGCAAGAAGGCCCCGAGTGTCTACCCCAATGCGTGTGAACCCCCCTATGTCAATGTCACATGTCAGGTACAGTTTTACTCACTACATTTTGTAATTCTAACTGACTGTGCAGGGATAATAACCGTAGCTAGGGGGTGGGGAAACCCCATTCAGATTCTACAGTACCTGAAGTCATTTAATGTGTTACAAATGAAAAGTGCAATTATGGTGTTTAATTATCAGGTATCAAATAAATATATTTATTAACTGTTACAACAGCATTTATCGTGACTTATTTGATTAATTCTTCACTTCGTCCTTCTTTGTGTACATGCAGAAACAGTTATCCGAAAATGTGTTCATTGATGAGCGCAGGCCAGTGCTGCTGTGTGATGGGAGGCTGTGTCTGCGTGCCCTCCAAGACCTCTTCAACCTAACCATTGTGGAGATGATGTACGGTACGTGCTGCCTGTCAAGTTCATAAATAAAACGCTGTACTTTTTTTGGCCTCCATTCTGATAAGTGGCAAACTCTATACTACTTTCAAGACTTAATTGCTTTCAATCCATTTAAACCTTAGAACCGGTTTGTCTTTACTATGAAGAAGTATCTAAGCTGCCTTCTTAAAACCTCCTGCGTCGCATTGCCTGTGAGATTAACTGTGTTGTGAGAGTAGTGTGTGCAGGGTTGACAAATTAAACTCCTTCTAGGCCTCTTAGGAAGGTCTCCCCCTGTGAGTATTTTCAGCAAGCTTGTGTGATGTGCTTTCCCTGGAAGTCATCAGACAGGTTGTCCAAGTGGAACTCACTCTTTTTAAACCCTTACGTAACCCTTTCATATTGCATTTTAATTGAGTAAGAACCTCACCTTTTATTGTGCGATCTTAGATAACACATTGCAGCATTGTCTCTGTTAACGTGCGTAAGCTATAATTGGAAGTGATTTTAAATCCTAGGTCAGATTACAAGGTCTTAAACAAAAGCTGCTTAGTACTATTTAATGTGCAAAGTGTTTTGTTGCTGCTGCAAAGACTTACTGTCCTGTCCAGCAAGTAATAGCTGTCACAAGCTACATTTTGTAGTGGTTTGACACTTCATGTGGGTAATTAAACAGAACTCAGATGTAGCGAAAGCCTTGCTTACCTAATAGTCTTGTTATTTTTCCAGGTCCATTGTGGATTGTACTTGTGGCAGATGCAGATGGCTTTGTGCCTCTAACATTCAAGGCCAAAGAAGAACTTACAGTGCGGAACGGGAAGCGGAAAACTAACCTACGGACTCCTGGCAGTCCGGAGAACTCCTGCCCATCAAGTCCAGCCCCCAGCCAAAGCCCCAATACAACCACAGAGCCCTCCACATAGTGCCTCTTAACGCACACCTCAATTTATGGACTCATGACGTCGTATCACTGTTACTTTAATATCTTTGACTGAATCCATGTATGCAAGGCAGCGTGGATGTGGCACGAACATGTAGAGCTTCACTAATCTAGAAAACCAGAGGTAACACTTCAAATTTATTTTTGTATTGAAAAACTAGTGATTTGAAAAGTGCTGCCTATTCACATGCTATGTTTACATGTTGCTGCTTTGAAATGAAAGCTTACCTGGAAGAACTTTAAGCACAGAGCCATGTTTTTTTCTTTAATTGTTTGTTGAAAAAAGGCAGTGCAGTGGTGGTCAAATCCCTCGTTGACGCCGGACACCGATCGTCGTGCCATGGCGCTCTACTAACAGCTTTGAGTATGTTTTAGAGATGTTTAAAAAATGTTTTCTGGTGTCTTGGTACAAGAACCAATGGAGACTTATGTATGATGTAAGTGTTTCATTTTGATCTGTATTTTTTTATCCCTGGAGCATTGCTGAGATCCCCACACTTATGGATATATGGTGCATGAAAATCATATTTTACCTGTAACATCTCTGGATTAGCGCTTTAATGTGAAAACTCAGATGTTCAAAGTGTAATTCAGCCTTGTTCTATTATCCTCTGTGGCATATCTAAAATGTTAAAGAGAACAGAGGTCAAGCACTTTCTTCTGCAGTTGTAATGTTACCAAGCTCAGTAACACAAATGACCACTAGAGAGGGGGCAAGACCCAACAGAAACTTCCCTGTCATTGCTATACAGTGTCCTTCAGAGCTCTATTGAAACCCAAATAAGTGTAATGTGTATCTTTCGGTAGCACTTCAAATATTAAATTTGCATAACTAGCGTGCACTTCTTTGTTTGTTACTTATTTTACTTTAGTAAAGAAACACAACAAACACATTTATTCAGTCTACCTACCAACCTCTACAACATTTATTCATTTCATATCATCAGCCCTCAGTAATCATACATCATAAATAAATAACAGTGTTGTAGAGCTAAACACAGCAAATAATGATACACATTCATTTATATAAATTAGATAATCTTATTATATATTTATATATCCAAGATAACTGTACAGTACATGTGATAAAACAAAAATGTTTACATTAAAAGAATTTAACTATTTATCAGTGTAATATACACTAATGAACAACTTTCCAGCTGCGTCACTGGAATACGTGGCGTTGTGAATTCACCCCAGTCAAGGTCCAGGTCACACGTTACTCAAATCTTCAACTGTTCTGGAGCTGATGCTCTGTTTCCTGTTGGAAACATCAGTATTAATGCGTTACATTCATTGCAGCGGTGGGAAGTACATTTACTCAAGTACTGTACTTGAGCACAATTTTGAGGTACTTGTATTTCCATTTTTTGCTACTTCATACTTCTACATTTAAGAGGTAAACAGCTATGGTTATTAGTTAATTTTCAAATGCAAAACATATAATCACTTTACAAAATGTTACACATTGTCATATAAACTATTCCACAGTATATACAGCAGTAAAAATTCACTCCAACTTGACCAAATACAACATTTAAGTACTTCTTTCATGTTAATGTTTCAACAATGATGATCCAATAATATATTATAACACTGGCAAGAGACAGTTTAATTTCACTTTTTATACATTAAGTACATTTTGCTCATAAAACTGCTGTACTTGTATTTCAGTAAAATTTGGAAAACAGGACTTTTACTTGTAATGGATTGTCTACATCGTGGTATTGCTACTGTTACTTAGTAAATGATCTGAATATTTCTTCTAGCACCGATTAATAGTATATTAAATGTTTTTAGTATCATTGGCACAATGGCACAGCTGAACAGGCTGGCTTTGTTCCACAGTTCAGATGTTTAATAGGAGGGAAGTAATGGCAACGATAACTTAACAGTTATGTCCTCAATGTGGAGATCCTCATGATTCAGTTTTTATATTTCTATTTGATGACATCTCTTTCACAAGGCAGGTTTAAGTGTAATCTCTTTTTTGGAACATAAATTGGCCACAGAGAGGAGCTAACCGGCAATAAAAATATCATGGACTAGAGGGGCACTCCAGCAATTTAGAATTACATTTCCATAAAGTTGAGTGACTCACTGGAGTCACATTACAAAAGAATTATGTTTAAAATCAAACCAACAGTGGCAGAGATATCCTGAATTTTATTTTCTAATATGGGTCAAGCTCCAGAAACGCTGGACCCAATAATCCCATAATGCCACATAATGGCAACTTTAATTAGAACCGTGATGCCTCTTAAGTGCCCACTTTTTTCAGAAACACAGTTTGTAATGCAGGCTTTCTATTTTGTTGTGTTTTTATTTTAAGTCTCTAATCCCAGTCACACTTTCCAAAGGAAAAGTGGCCCTGTCATCAGGATAATTTTTTCATCCTTTAGGAAGCTCCCTCCTGAGCTACAAAAGACAACTGATAATACAACTGAACTTAATGTTTGAACTCGGTGGAGTGCTTTAAAGACTAATGGTTTGTGTATTTTTTCAGGTGTACATTTATGATTTCTACTAACCGTAGCTCGTCCAGGCAGACTTTATTCCTGAGCCGTACGTCTTCGCTGATAGGATAGAACAGTAGGATCAATAACCCTGTAACGATGAAGGCCACTGGTGCGGCACCAATCAGCAGCTTCAGGGTGTACACTACAGGAGCGGGCTGCTTGCAGGCGCCAGTGTCGTACCCTGCAAATCTACACACACACACACACACACACACACACACAAATGCAGAGATCCAATTTAAACACAGGTTACAGGAAAATCGACATGCTGCCAGACGCTGCTGCACTGCAAATGAGCAAAACTCGACAGCTTTCACGTGATGAATCATACTTCAGGTATGGGGTTAATGCATTTTTGCAAGGTATCACGACACACTAAGTGCAGATGCAGAAGAGTGTGTAAAATGAATCGTGCATGTGTGATAGAAATGCAGACTTACTCCAGGCAGAGGGTGGACACTCCCAGGGAGATGCCAGCCGCGAACTTGGTGAAAAACACGTAGAACGAGTAGAAGATGGCTTCATGGCCTTTAGAGTAGGGGTTGACCAGTCTGAAGTCATCCACCACATCTGGCAGCATAGACCTAAATACACACATACATGCAGAGTTGAATACACACCAATCTGTGGGGTTTTTTTTGTTTTTTTTATTGTTTTTTTGCAGGATTTTGTGGGGATGTGTTCTTTGTTTTTAATACTCAACATCACACTAAGCAGATGTGTGCCCAAGTCCTCCCTCAAGCTCTTACTTTAATCATCTTATACAACCACTCAAGATGGTAGCAGCTGATGATGTCTACTTATAGAGCTCTGATAAACCGGTGGGCTAAAATTACAGAGCTAATAACACGATTAGATGATGAGCAGCAGGGGCGGTACCACTTGCCTTCACCCACAGACAGGATAAACAATCGGCCCCTACCAAAGTAAACATGCTCCTGTGGGAGGCCCCTGTAATTTGGGGCTTGAGGGAGACGACAAGAGATGAGTGAGGAGCGGAGTCGACCGTAAAAAACGAACAGAAAAAAAGTGCTTTACCTCTGGTGTTGTATTAGCTCTGTGATGGTACAGATGTATAGTAGACACCGCCTCTAATTCATAAAGATTATATCACTTTCATGACCGTGACGTGACCCAAACAAATGGACAGGGCCTTCTAGGCACCAAGTCACCACTAACAGCATGTTGGTACAACTAGTGTGGTTTGACTAATGACACTTTGCATCCAATCAAAGGGAAATGATGAGCGGCACAACCACTGCACAGACAGATGTATAGCAGGGTCTGCAAGTACATAAACAATGTCAGAGGCTTCATGGATTTAGAATATTTTAAGGATGTACATTTATATTCTTATGATATAAAGTGAGCATTCTTCTTTTAATCCTCATTGATGAGGGCTCTCCAATGAACTTGGCTCATGCCATGGAGACACCCTGGACAGTCCCAAATAGAGTTGAGACAGGCAGATTCTCAGACTCACATTAAAAACAATGGGCACCATCAAGTCTCCAGTCTACCTAGCTTGCCTGTTTTTGAACTGCTAAAAGGAAACTGGAGCACATGAGATGAAGAAGAAAGTCCAGCCTTAAAAGTTATATTTTAAGTTCCACTTTTAAGGCTGTGTCTAAATAAGTGTATTTAAATAATTATTGATCTTATATGTTCTAAAAAAAAGTGGTATTTTCCCTGAGGAATAAGGTGGAGGAGACTATTCCCAGAAAATGGTGGTAGTGGATCTTCACTGAAAACCATGAGGATCTAGCATATCTGGAGCTGGAAAAATCTAAAGACAATAACCCAGGCAATGCATACCCTCCTTGGTGGTTTCTCCTTTTCTTTTGGACAATATATTTAAAGGGTTACAATATAAAAGAATAAGTGATGATATGCTCTGAAGTCTTACCATGGCAGCAGGAGCGAGGCAGCCACACTGAGTCCAGAGGAGACAGCCACAACGTAGGCCACGACAACATTGGGGATGAAGACCAGCATCAAGGTGAAGGGCATGATCCACTATGATAGATAGAGTGATAAAAACTCTTAAAACTCTCTCAACTTAACAAAAACAAATAACAAAACGACTTTTTCTGTGATTAAGACAATGACATTCCCAACTTTCTCCACAAGATGGCACAAACATCATAGTGTAATAGCCGATGTTAAAGGAGACCTATTTACTGCATTTCCAGTCCTAAATTGTAGTTATGTGACTCCTGTATGGCAGCTTTGCATGATTCAGAGTTAAATAAAAAACTTTTTCTGTCTTATACTGGCTCTTCATGTAGGCCTTCATCTCAGCCTCTGTCTGAAGCAAGCTGTAGATGCTACCATCTACAACATGCTGATAGATTGGTGAAGACCTGAAGCATGTTACCAAGTTCAATCACTTTTTTTTCCAGATTGAAATACATGCTGTTGTGCAACGTAACACAACAGGCTTTGAGTTATGTTGTGGTGTCACAACTGTTACCCAATCAGCTGCGATAAGTTTGCAAACACAACAGTGTTAAAAAGGCAGGAAAATGCAGCGTGCTTGCGTACACAACATGGTGTTCGAGGCACACCGTTTGTGTTGAAAAAAAACGTTTTGCTACGTTTTGTTGCCACTGAACTCGCCCCAGTCTGTTGTTGTCGCAGATGCGGTACAGACCGACTGAGCGTAGCTGTGTGGAGCAAATGACCATATATGGAATACCGGCTCCGTCTAGCTCCATGTGTCGCAGAACGGAGCTGTTGGTAGAAAAAGCTGTTGAAAACACAGCGTATGAGAATAGGAGGAAATCTGAGGTTTTTGCTCACAGGGATATCTTTTAAATACTCATAATTTGAAGCTTTGGCCATGTTTAACATGAACATCTAACACTGTAGATAACTCATATAATATGGAAAAGCATAACAGGTCTCCTTTAAAAGCCGCTCTTGCAAACCAAGCTAACAACAGCATACTCACTGTGATCCCGCAAAAAGCTGCCGTCTTCTTTCCAAACCTCTGCAGAAACCATTGCCACAGCGGTATGCTTATCACTGCAGAAACCTGGGTAAACATGAGCAAGCAGTGTGTGACGAATATTGTTTGGAAAGTGATTCAGTCAAGTAAGTGGGTCTGAAATTTAAAGAAAACAGTACTTAGGGGGAAGTTAAGAAGTTTGCATCGTCGTTGTAAGTGTGTGCAAATATGAAACGAGGCAAGCTGCCTTTATTAAAATGTTCATTACATAAAAATATCTTTAGGTACTTGTGAGGTGAATGAGTGATTAAGATGTACTCACCAGGATGGTCAGCACAATATTTTGGAAGTGATCCCTCAGGTCGGCAGCGTAAGTGCAGAAGAGGACAAAGTTGCTCTGTACCAGCTGCAGAAATCAGAGATCAAACATTCAGATAGTCATCCTCATCTTGTCTACTCAGCACTGTCGCATGGCACTCAGCACCAAATGAAGTGACTGGAGGAGCTGCTGACGGTGTTGGTGCAGCGTTTTATTCCCATTCCCGGCTCACATGGATGACAACTGACACCTCCTCGAAGATGAGAGGGCAAAAAATTTATAGAAATAGAGCCGATGGAAAAGTTGGAAACAGCCTAAACCCGAGGCGTCAAAATGGAAGCAGTGACCTATAAATTACAGATAAACAGCGAGAATCTGCTGCGCTGCTATCACTCTCAAGAGTCCTGAGACTTGCTTTAAACCATGAGCTTTCAGTAAGTGCTCTTCTGCATTGATCAAATCAGCATTGAGCGTCAGCAATTCTTTCGCATAGTCAGGATCCAGGACTGGCTGCATTTACTGAAACATCGAGTGTCATGTCTGAGAACTGCTTTATAAATATATTTTCCCTTTACCTGAATGGCAACAGTGATGAAGAGGAATGCAGCAGTTAGAGTGAGGTATGGCCCGTGTCTCATTACCAGGAAGAAGCCCTTATGGAACGGGATCTGCTTCTCTGTCTTTGGGGCATACGGATCTGAAACAGTTCCAAGGAGTGGAGTATGAATATGAGTATGCAGCGAATAACATGCAGTAAGAGAAAGGCAATGGATTTGGTCACTGCCCCTGCCTTGAAGTGGATGCAGCGAGAGTTGCCATTTATAGTGTAATAAGCCTCCAACAAAGAAAGACATGGACTGCAACTGTCAAATACAGAAACTGTAAAATATTAAGACTTATCTTAAGCCTACAATCTGATCAATATGCCAAATACTGGAAACAATTGACTGTTTATATATGTGTAGACACTGTGTTGTCCATGTCAGCCTGCTTTAGCTTGAAAATATCAATAAAATGAAGCTGCAGCAAAATAAATAAATAAATGCACACCTACGTAGGTCTTACCAGCTCATACTGAAACCACTTTAGGTTGTACTAAATACACCTGCAGTAAATTCAAGATTTCTTCTTAGGCTTTTTTGTCTTTATTTGATAGCTTGCATGCAACAAAGCTTTCCAGTCAATATAGAACTGTGAACGTTGCACTTATGTAGTATATATCTTAGACCACTAGACCAAAGGGATGCTCCCAGACTACTCATTTTGTCCCCAGCTACACTGGTTTAAATCCAAAATGGGTTTCCAAATGTGGACTCGCTCATTCGGGCTGCAACTTATGGTCATTTAGATCATTGATTTATGTGCGGAATATTTTTACTTAACCTATAAAATGCTGAAAAACCTAAAGACATTCAATTATGCAAATGCTATAAAAAAAGTGAGAAATGCAAGTCGGGAAACTGAGACTAGCTAATGTTTGGCATTTCATATATTATTTAAAGGGGTATTCAAGCATTTTAGTATTAGACCAATTTTTTTTTTAAAAGAATGGTTAAAATCAAAAACCTCGTTTGTAATAATGGCTTTAAAAATCTTATGTTTAAGTTTATGTTAAGCCCAATCTGAGATTACATCATCAGGGTTTTGTTTTTTATACAACTGTTTTGAAAGGATGAATAGTACTCTGTGATGAGTAAACTGAACTTTAAGTGTGAAAATACTGAGTATGACACTTTAAACTGTTAACTGTTTCCTCCCAACAGTTCTCAGACACGAAAACGAAAAGTCTCACCATCTCTCTCTTTGACTCCCAGGAACATCACCACGGTGCAGACGAGAAACACTCCTCCTACAACACCAGCAGCTATCATGTACACCTCCTTCTGCAGAGAGAAAGAACAGACATGTAGTCTTCATCAATGCATCTCTCCTCACACAGCCAGCACAATCCAGTCTATTCTGAGCGTTTCCTCAATCTTTAATTCATTAAGTTCTCAAGTGTCTAAAAAAAAGTGATTCACACGCTATACGTCCATTTTGGAAACAAATTGTCAAATTAGGTGTCCATTTTTACTGAACTGATGAACACATTTATTTTGTTCTTGTCATTTCTCATCAGTACATGATTTATTGCGTGTGACTTTCTGTGTTGTTTTCCACAGCAGTTTAAACTCCACCATGCACATTTCACTGTACAAATACAAGCATAAACAGGAAGAAACCTCAAGTAGATCTGTATCGACCTAAAATACAGCCTAAACCGTTTAATGCCGTGTCCCGGCAGGAACTGCCTTAAACAACCTCTGTTTGTTTGCTATTTTTCCATGTGGCTCAGCCCAGCGGTCCATTATTATTTATGCACATCAAACACTCTCTGTTTCCGAGGGCAGACCTAGTTTACCCAGACGGTGCGCCACCCTCACAGGCGACCACGGAGGAATTTAGCGGGTGGCTGCAGAGGGTTTGGCGTGGTGAGTGGGTTGCCCCGATAGGGTTAACCCAAAATCCATTGGAAAAGAGCCATTTGAAGCCCAAATAGCTGCGGTGCAACCATAATCCAGCGCAAGACACTTTGGACTCTTCACTCTTCATCTTCACAAAAAGCCCTATTGGGGATTTACAGCAGCAGTCGTGTTTATTCACAGCTATGCAAACTGAAATGTGGACGTGAATGTGTCCTATCATGTTCCTTTCCCTCTAACTCGAAGCTAAGCTGCAGCCACGGTGAAGTAGACAAATATTTCCAACATATTGAATCTGGGGTGCTTTCAAATGTTCTGGGTGAGATATAAATAGACCTAATGACTTACAGACTGTGGAGACCCCTCAATGTGGGGACCACAGTTTGGAGCCTGATGTGAGGGAGGAACCCCCTTTGTGGTCATGAGAGGGGAGCTGGCTCAGGATGTCGGGTTCGGATATCAAACAGTGGCATCTCCTTTCAATCCCATGGGTTAAAATGTGAAGCCATTTTGGATGTCAGAACCTGTAGACAGTCTGTAAACATGGACCCAATTTCGAAACAATTCTCCTTTTCATTCAGCGCTGCTTCTTTCAACCTCGGATATTTATCAAAAAGAAACTGCCTTGAGCACACACCGCAGCTCCAAGTTAAGTGAGAACGCTTATGACAGTCCAAGTTATTTTCAAACCAACTGTGTGGCCTACTTTGAGCACACCTGGGCTCCTGGCTTGGCACGGTGATACTTACAGAGTGTGACAGGTAGTCCTCGGAGCGCACCAGGCTCTTGACGATCTCTGCCCCAGTGCTGTTGCCAAGGTAACCGGCAGACATGTTGTGAGGCGGGCAGTGCTTCAGAGTGTGAGCGCTGGCCACAATCTGGCCCTGGATGGCAGCGCCCACAAGTGTCCCCAGCACCTCCATTGTCATTCCTGGCATCATACAAATAAAAGATCCAGCTATCAGTTACAGTAGTTCAAAGTAATTCACACATTCTTTATCTGAACAATTGAGAGGCAAAGATTAATTCAGCGTTGCACTCATTAATAACCTTACGGTAGGCAGTGGCTGAATCTCTTTCCTTCTGGTCTGTGCTCAGGAACATGGTGAGAGCAGAATAAGGCACGTGGAAGCACTGTAATGGAGCACAAAGACAGTCATGGCTTGGGTGAACATATAAATACAAGTCTAGCACAGCAGCAGTCAAACAATGACAGTCTTATAAGGGTTGAGAAAAGTAATGATTTTGAGTTTTGTTTATTAATTAAAAAAATCCCACTATTCAATGGGTTGCCATAAAATTTTATACAGACATTCATACTTCCCACTATGACTCCTAATGACTTTGGGGATCCCCTGACTTTACCTGCAGCGCCATGAGGTTGTATTTTTCACATTCACATTAATGTTCCCTTCTAGGTGAATTTTAATCACTTTGGTCTACCCTTAACTTTTCATACAGAGCCATCATCAGGCCAAAATTTCAATTTGTCCAACACTGGTTTATGACCAAAATACCTGCTAAACCTATGACATTCCCATCAGTGACAGCGTTGTCTTGTGTAAAATGCTAATTAGCAAATGTTAGCATACTGTAATGCAAAACAAAGATGGTGAACATGGTAAACATTATACCTGCTAAACATCAGCAGGTTAGCATTGTCATTGTTAGCATGCTGGTTTAGCATTTAACTCAAAGCACAGCTGTGCTTCAGTACAGCCTCACGGAGCTGCTAGCAAGGCTGTAGACTCTTGTAACCATTCACATTTGACTCACAATGAAATGGGAACACCCTATATATCTTTAGATGCCCTTTATCTACATTTGCCTGCAAAGTATACACTGTATATGTATCAAAAGCAATCTCTGCAGTTTCCATGTTGGCGGCCAGTGCCAGCTCTGTGTTGGCCACCTCTCCCAGAGAATAGGCGAGCAAACCAAGTCCTGCTTCACTTTATAATTTACACAAGGGCTCAGTCAGCACTGCGGCCAAACAAGCATGCATAGCCACGACGAAAATAAGCATGGCAGTGAAAGGATTTTTTTTCAGCCCGCCGGTTCTATACAGCATGTCATTTATGGGGCCTTTACTGGATGCAAACATTTATAGAATGGAACCTGCCTAACTGTCCACTAAAGATGGAAGTGTGGACCGATAAATCTGATAGAAACCCATTACTAGTTGATTACATAAACAGATGATATTTTGCATCCTAACCTCTGTTTACAGACTGTGACCCTCTGAATGATAACAGCTGGCCTTTCCCGGCTAACTTCACACAAACACACACCCTGAGACAATGAAGGAAGGCTAAAAGTGGTAACCAGCATTTACCCAGCAAGAGGTTCCTGGCAAGACTGACCGTATACTTATCAAGTAGTTAGAATGACATGCCATTACAGCTCGCCGCAGTGTGGCCACAGCGGTCTACACGCTCTGTAGCACATGTTATATGGGTTACCCCAGAGCAGAGCAGAGCAGAGAGGGAGAGAGATGAATAGTCTGGACCATAATAACAAAAGGAAACCTAAATAACTACACTTCCCCTTTGAGGTGAGGTATCTAAGAGCTTTGGGCTCTAATCTGCTGCACGTCTCACAAATCAAAGCATATACCCTACCAGGAGTTGTCGGATTCTGGCATGAGATCACTGTAATCATCTCCACTTTAAACTTTGTTGTTTGCAATGTTTGCTGCATTTTATTTATATGTTATGAAATGTGTCATGTGTTGACTATGAGCTCCATCAATCAGAGCTTTCATCTCCAGTTTCCAGTGTCACCTCTCTTGTACTGCACCTGAAATCCTGCTGAGTTATCTGAGGCATGCGCATGCCACTTCATATTTCCTAAACATCAAACGCACCCCTGAAAGAGGACTCATACTTACGGTGATGAGGGTTTGGTAGAGGCAGTAGAAGCCTAGGTACCAGATGAACCTGCCGCTGATGAAAGGAGGAACAAACCAGAGGTAGAAGTAGGAGACCACCAGAAACGGAGTGCAACCAACCATCCTGAAAAACAGACATATGTCAGGTGAGGCTCATAGGCGAAACACTGAAGTCAACTGTGAATTGGAAGCTATCCAAATTTTCATAAAGGAATTAAAGGTTTTACTAAAAGGTTACAATTATCATGTTTACATCTCATAATTTGCTTCAAACTGTTATGGTTCTAAGCTATCTGCAAGCAACCATGATCACTATTTTAAGCTGTCAGGGATGGCAGTGGTTGTGTAATGCAATTTTCATAGCAGTGCAGTGCTGAAATCAGGCCATATTTCTGACAGATTACAGTGAGGCTAAGCTGACTGCTAAATGATTATATTTTTGTAAGTATGATAGGAATCTGTCCTGGGAAATACCACAATATTTCAAACCCAAATAGCATTTAAAGATCTACACTCACACACACACACACACACACACACACAAATACATGAATATGCAGTACACACTCAAGCGGACGCAGCAAGTGATTCTGCTGTGTTGTGCTTTTCTCAGAACTTGGAAGCGATACGGTATATAGGCCATGTATAATTCATAAGTAAACAACTGGTGTGTGTCATTATGGTTAAAGCGAACAGCTGTGTGTTTCACAATAAAGCGAAAATGGGCAGATCATGGATGCTCAACAATCTAACTCATCCACAAACACCAATATATCCTCCACTTTCTTCATCTTTTTCTTTAAAGAGCAAAAGTAGTTTGTTTGTCACGTCGTCTAGAGCCCGGAACAGCTGTAATACCAGCTCATCTACAGGTAGAAAATGGGACGGATGAAATTTTGGTGACTGTGACAAAAGCTGCAGGGGCTCTGACCTCTGACCCTGCTTTCCACCACCAGGAATTATAAACAGAGAAAGTGGGAGAAAGAGGTAGAGAGAGGCAGGGAATGGTCATTTCTAGCATCGTCCAGCCCACCCACCTCACTCTCCTCCTGATTGTTTGCTTAAACAAAGGCGGCTGACAACGCTGGTGCTGCAGTATTGACCGCTTGGTCATGGGAGCAATGAAAGGGCCCCGGGGTCGTTGAATGGGACAGTTAGAATGTTCCTGCAAGATGACTGTGTTCGGGGACGAGGCAACAAAGGCACGTGCGCAAACACACACATATTTTCTCACACATCAGGCATGCATGAATGCACATTCACACCTGCCCCAATCATTTGCAAAGTCTTAATTAAACCAGAGCAGGCTGACAGGAGGCTGGAACGTACATTTCTCTGCTCCCTGGCTTGTTCAGGACTCTTGCAGCATGTTAAGTAGATGATGTGCAGTGGAACAGAGGGGATTTAGAAAAGATCTGGTAGGTCTCATTAAATACAATCTAATGTAAGATTAAAACAGTGCCTCCCAGTCTTTTTTGCTTGTGACCCCCTGCAAAACAAGCAGTATCGTAGTTGGGGCCCCACGTCACAGGTTTCGGATGCCTATCAGTTGTTAGCAGTTCCACCACAGAGTGATTTCTCCTCTTAACCTCTCAGATGGTTTCATTTAAATAACTGTTTGATGCCAAAAGAGTAGAGTTATCCAATATTTTACAAAAATGCAAGGATTAGAGAAAAATTCCACAAAGCGATTACAAATGTGTGTAGCAGAAATTCTGTGCCCCGTTAATCATCTCACAACCACCCAGACAGGGGTGGGCCGAATCACCCCATTCTAAAGAATTCAGGGCAAAGATACACATCGCTTTATGTCTGCCTGTGGATGTGACAGCCACAGGGGGGAAAACACACTTCCTGCTGGATGGGCAGAAGGGACTTTCCAACCAGTGTTAAAAAACGGAGGGAGTGTCTTGCAATCTCATCACAAATACTGATGAACACACATTTAAAATGCCCAGATATACCGCACAAAGTATTCACATGAACACACAAGCGAGACCACACATCCACCTACAGCTTCCCGGGGGTAATCAAAGCTGATTTAACAGCCATCAGCATCTGTCTGCTATTGAGCGTGGCTGGCCGGGCCACAGAGGACTTGGTCCCCCTCCAGCACTGTCAGCTTGTGTGTAATCTATGGTTTATAATGCAGTAGGCATTAGATACTGAATGTGTAATCACAGTAAGTGTCACGCTATGTGTTCAAAAGACATACACTGCATACACACGCGCTTATAAAATCATCTTTGAAAATGGGGATTTATGGAAATGTTGGTAATAGCTTCATATAATCCATGAGCATAGAGTCACAAAGTAGAATTGTACTTAATGCTGTGGGATACCGAGCGACATCTTGCAAACAAATAAAAAGAAAGCTGGATAATGCCCAGATGTGAAATGGGGTGTTACATAAATGTGATAAAATGTCACAGAGTAGCACGGTGGCAGATGATTTACACAAGAATGCAGATGAACTTGCTTGTCTATTGTTGTCTGGAATCAAAAGGCCATAAAACTGTCAATGTCCTTGAAGCATCCAGCATGTAGGGCTCATCAGAAGGAGCGTCGGGAACAGTGTAATTAAACCGCAGTGGTTGTTTAACCACCATCCGAAACTGGAGCACATGCATTGCTTTTGTTTTGATTTTGTACAAAAATTACCATGACATTGGGGACGTGAAAACCAAAACAAATTTCATAAAATGTCGACAAATTACAGTCCTATATGCTTCGCTGGAAGTCAAGAGCAGCATTTCACCGTGTGTTTACTACAGAATGGCCTTAGTTTGCCATTTCTCATCATTTTCTTTTGTGTCAATATCTTGAATGCAACAATAGTCCTTCCCTAAAGTGTTGTGTTATCATAAATATTTTTGTGCAATCACATGTTTTGTCAGTACGGCCTAGTCCTACCTTTGAGTCAATGACAGAAACATAAATAAACAGTGATGGAAAAATACAGGAGAATGCTTCATAGTGTGCGCAAGGAACTCACCAGGGCATGAGTCTGCCAATCTTGGTCCATCTGCTCTTTGTAATGAAAAAACCAACAACAGGGTCAGTCACTGCACCCCAGGTTTTACCAGTGAACAGCACCATGGAGGCCTGGAAGGCGTTGATCTGCAGAGCAGAACAGCAACAGACAGAATTAAAAACACATGCAGGCACAAAACTCATGTACTACCCATCAATTCATATGTAGGAGCCACACACACTTTCTCATTCTCTTTACATTACCTGAGCGATATCGAGCAGGTAGATTTGCAGGAAGAAGGCTGTGGCGCTGGCAGCCACCTCCTTGGGCGCGCCGCCAATGGCGAAACACAGCTTACTGCATAACGACAACTTCTGGCCCAACTCAGTCTGTGAAGACAGAGGTGACAAGGGAGAGGAAAAAAATGTAAAAAGATAATAGTGTCCTCGTAGGTCAGGCTGCTAATGAGCAAATTAACTTTTCTCCACTGCAAGCATTCTGATTAAGACTCTCATTCCAAGTGGGAATGGGAAATAAAGGATGCCACACACTGAAAAATGATTGCTGACACAAAACATGCACAATAACTGCTTACTGTTGATGTTTAAACTAAGTTTGAGGTAACTGCTTCCAAAGGCATTTATGGACACAAATTGTTTGCGAGTCACATATTTGTGATTGTAACCGTACAATCAAGGCAACAGCCTATATTACGTAAAGAAAAAGAATATTTTTAGATCATAGTCAGTATGCATTTATTGCTTATATTTTTTTAGTCAGACTTATTCCTGGAACAGGAAGTCAGAAGAATAAATGAACAATGTGTCATTTTGTTAGCCAATAAGGATGGATGATTTAGTCTTAAGTCAGCATGGTAAATTGTATGTTTCCGTTACACAATTGACAATGAAAAATATGCATGTTTGGACTGAGTGTAACTGCATATAGTATTTGAGACTGAAAAATCTATACAACTGAACAAAAAAAATGTTGCCATCTATTCTAGAAAGGGCAGAGCAAATTCCTACCTAAACTTTAGTCTGCTTCCCAGACATGCCAAAGTGAAGTAAGGTGTGTCGCTCTCAAATAAATTACAGCCCGATGACTCAGAAGTAGTGAATCCTGTAGTCACTCATAGTCTGAATCCTTTCAAATTCTATTTTTGGTGCCCTTAAAATAACATTCCTTCTTCATTGTCATATCGCAACGATTCAGCAATTCAGTCGGATGTAAAGAAAAGCACAGTAGTTGCTGAAGTGCTACCACGTCACACTGTATTTGCTATGATGTACAGTGTGTGGACATGGTGATACATTCTTTTTCTCCTGAATTTCACTCCCTTGCAAACACACACATTGCCTCCCGAATACAACCTTAATTCGTCTATCTTCCTGTATCTTCGTCTCCCTAAATGACAGGTTACTCTGGCAGACAAGAAAGATGTTCATGTGTAAAACATGTCTAAGTGTGTGTGTGAGACCCTCTACCCGCTCTTTGCATTGTGGTCTATCTGTGCAGACACTGAGGCCACACGGAGGAGCCTGAGAAACCCGCCAAGTCATCCCCAGCTCTGTTTCCCCACACTGTGCCCTGCTACAACCATCAGGCACGTGGCTTCATGTGTGACTTTGTGTGTATGTTCATGAGTGCAGAAAAGAAGAGCAAGCTTTCATCTTCACACATGAATAAGACGACTATGCATATATATCCCCCCGTTCCTGTTCCTCCTTTCTGTATACACAAACACACACACACACACACACACACACGCACACAAACAGTGTCACTCCACATCCAGGGGCCCCAGCTTGGCCCACAGCTACTCTTCTCAGAGCTTTATGAAAGAAGGAAATCACCAAAGTAACCACAGCCACAACCGACACACTGTTATTATCCGGCTCACGTTTTCTCTTCCTCCGTTTTTCACCTCATCAAAACGCGGAAGGGTTCGAGAACGACAATTACCAGGATGGAGGTGTGTAATTACTCAATTGCAAGACAAGCGGGTCAGAGGTAAGTAAAGGCTGCGCAGCGGTCCCGACTTCAAAACTCTCTCTTCTTCCACTCTCACTGCAATTACCCCTAATTGGAGAGAAAAATTAAAACTCTTTGGTGTCTGGAGAATGCTGCTTAACTGATGATGTGCAAAAATACTCCCAGCACGGCTCTCTCGTTCACTCTAAACTCTTATTCTTTCCCTCACAAATTCATACCCTCAATCTTTCATCACTGAGTTCTTATCATCAAAGAGGATAAACAGGATATCCCTTCTACTGTTGTCTGGGTGCACAAACAACATATACACACAATTCAACACACACACACACATTTATATACAGAAACACTGGCTCAGGGTAAAGGGAGCATCTGCAAAGTTCAGACTGTCAACAAGCAAAGGACAAGGACAGATAAGACTAATCTCCAAAGTTAATGAATCCTTAACCGTCAGAGGAAAAACAATTTCAAATGCCTGAACTGCACAGCAAGTCATTTAAATCAGGATTGAGGATAATTCTACGGCAAAGAAAAGAGAGGAAAACTGTCATTTAAGCTATATTTTCTATACTGACTGTCTGCATGCTAAAAGTTAAGCTGGTAAAATGGATACTTTAGTGTCGTCACTTCAGATTTTGGATTATGAAAAGTTGATTATGTCAGTGATTGCAGCAAGCCATCAAAATGTTAACAGTTGAAGATGACACTGGCTAAACTGCAGGGAATCAATCCAAAATCAATAGATTGCCTGGGGTACAGACTTCATAGCCAGCCATTTATTTATTCTCTTAGAAAAGCTTCATAGCCATGGATATTGTCAGAGTGACAAAGCTCTGTACTTTTGTGATGGACTGGGAGGCTCCTCGTGTGGAATTTGCTGTAGCAGTTTACTGACTATGGATGTGTCATGTAGTCTCATTCACACAGGGAGAAACCTCTATTTAAGACACGTTAAGTCATGGTTGTTTCCTTTGATATTCATGAAAACAATGCCAACCACAATGAACGCTAGTGTCCACTTCAGTCCCTGCTTTGTACCAACTACGTTCCAAAAGTGGCTCCAACAAGAGTGACTACAGCTGTAAGGTCTTTGTGGCAAGAAAGAATGGAGAATAAAAAGGAAATAACCAAGTTTTCATCTAAATTTAGCACAGACTTTTTTGCTAATTTCCAGAAAATCGGCTAAAGAAAATGCTAATTAATGTGCGTTTCCATCTACAAACTGTTATGTACATTTTAGGAATTGTGCACTTTGAGATAAGCAAAAGCTATATTTTATCTCTTCAGAGGAGCAGAAGCTCCATGTACACACAAACAAAGTTCAGTGAACTAATTTTACATTACATTTACTATTAAGTATGGATTATTTAACTCACAGCAGGGGAACTCATGTTTTACAGTGCTAGTAAAGCAAAGTTCTGCCATCATCAGGGGAAAACACTGATTTCTTTTGAGTTCAACTGAGTCAACGTAAAACAAAAAACGCTGCATATTAGATGGAGGTTTGGCAGAGATGAGACAGTTGCCAAACTGGTTAGATCGAGTGATGTCACACTGTTTCATTGGCACCTTGAGCCAGTGTAGCAAAAGAAAAAAATAGTGACTAACTGCCATGGTATCACATTACGACAGTATTTGAAATTCTGTCTGCATCATAGAGTATCTACCTTAATAAAGAGACAATACACCATGTAAAATGTCTTTCATTTCCTTAGTTTTAAAGCCTGTGGGCCATGCAATCATGAAGCGCATCAATCTGAACACACAAATAGAAACCCACTCTCACACACACAAGAGGCTTGCTTACTTCACAGACTTATCACCTTCTAGCACTCATATGGTAATCCTCATGTAGCCCTCATTGAGCTAAATAACGCTAAGATAAAAGAAAAAATGAATGGAAAGTTGCAAAGTGAGTGAGCCATTCCTTTCTATTGTCCATCCACTGTCTCACTTCCTATTATGGCTGTGATTACAACAGTCTTCATCACCACAGTCCACTGATAACGCCTGCATCAGAAAACACTCATCTAGCAGTGGTCATCCTATCAATTAGAACAGCCTTTCTCAAATGAAAACAATCAACTTCCAGGCTTTAAATCTGCTATCTAAGGGGATTACAGTTCACAGGAAAACAATGCAGCTGATTAATCACAAACAGACAAGCGACTAAAGAGATCACACTTTCCATCTTGTCTCTCTCGCCATCCAATCACGTGAAGCCACTCACACAAACTAAGCCGCAAAGACACCAGATGAGATTGAAAATATCACTCAAATTTAGTGCCTTACTGTTCAGCAAGGGTCCAAACAAGGGTTACAACTGTGTGATTTAAATTACTGCCATGACGTGTGACAGCACCTTGTACAACAACACAAAAGAAACACCAAAGACAGGTGGTCTTACCTGCTGAGGAGCTTTAGGGAACAGCGGTTCATTGGGCTTGATGAGCTTCCCTGTAGAGCCCTGCGCTCCCCTCTCTCCTTTGGTCATGGCTGAGAGGCTGTGTGTGAGGCGACAGCCAAACTTCTGCGACTGTGTGTGTGAGGTGAAGTGAGTGTGACTGTGACTCCTGGTGTGAGCGAGAGTGCGAGGAGCCTGCCACTGGGTGGTGTGTGTCAGAGGGTGAAACTGGATGTGGCTCTGACTCCGGGTGTGTGTGTGGTGGATGTGAGTGACGGCTCCAGAGGCTGGGAGCTCCTCCTGCTCCTCTCTGACAACTCTGCCGCTTTCTGCCGCCATTCACATGCTGTTGTGCTCTGGAATGAGGCCAGGAAGAGAAGGGCAAAGTCAGACAGGCAGTGCAACAGACACATATGCAAAAAAAAACAAAAAACACATACATAGGCTGCACACACACACACACACACACACAAACTCAATGACAAACATGTAGCCTACTGCAACATACAGGCACATACACACACAGGTATGAGCTCAGACAAAAATCTGCTGTTTGGATGCATGCACAAAAAAACGCATAAATAGGACAAGAGTAGAGATGAAAACAGACGAAACAAGAAACCATACACATACACACACATACACTTTAGCAAAAATTTTAAACACATAGCCTAGTAAAAGTAAAATGTCCTTCAAATTACCATCGTCTGCTGTAGGCTATTTGACATCTTGCACACACTGGCCATGATTGAGAAAGAGCAAACATGCGACGATGTCCCGGGCAGGAGTGCGTTGCCTGCCCTCATCTTACTATTACCGTAAGTGCATCCATAAACAAGCGCTCTGAACACCTGATAAGAACCATGAAGCCTTTTTTTTAAAGGAGAAAACACAAATATCATCTTACCCCGTGTTGGTGGAAAAGCAGCCGGTGCAGTCAGCGGTGCAGTTGGTTAGTTAGTTAGTTAGTTAGTTTGGTGAGTGCGGTGGTCTGGCAGTCGGTGAGACGGACAGGATGAGAAGGAGACTGCGGAGGATGGAGATAGTCTGCGCGTCTCCGCTCTCGTGTCTGCAGTGACGGAGCTGCGACCTGCAGCGGCCGTGATGGTGTATGACACAAGCTGCGTGGATGTGGGCTAGCATGTGCATCTGTGAGGAGATTATGGCAGAATGGTTTGACACCAGCAATATGTGTGTTGTGGATGCCAACTTACTGTAAGAAGACCATGCAACAACAACAACTCTGTTATTGTATGGATGTAGCAATAGTGTTATACTGTGGTATTTTTAATTTCATGTGATAAACAATACTGCAATATTACTATAATATTCAACACTCGATAAAAGATAAGATTCACATCGATACCATACTCTTCTTGGCACATGCCTCTTATGATAACACTCCACGCTTGGTGACACATTTGTTTACAAAAAAGTTGCGTCCATCTCATATTTGTTTAGAGTGTTCTTGCTATCCTCCCACCGATAACATTTCAGCCGTGACTGTCACTTCCCATGAAGCGGTGTGGTTCAAGAGGAGGAATGGCAAAAATATAACCTGTTTGGTTTCATTGCACTCAGAGAGAGTTCCCGAAAGGTGTGTGAAAAAAACTCAACAAGAATGTGCATACATATTTCCCACACTGCTACATCATTCATCATAATTCAGCCAAATTATCCTCATCATTACAGTGTAAACTTCAGTCTGTTTTACATATAAAATAATACAATCAAGTACTAGGTTTTATGTGTGTGTGTGTGTGTGTGTGTGTGTGTGTGTGTGTGTGTGTGTGTGTGTGTTATTATGGCAATGTCATAGTTGAGGGACTCACAAGAAACGGATTACTGAAAAAAGAATGGTGAAAATAGAAGCAGCAGAGGGTAAGATATCCAGCCTTTTAGTCCCCAGAATCAGTTGTGCTCCAAAATCACTGGATCCTACATTTCCTATAATGCAACTGGATAGCAGTCTTGGTGTTATTAAAGCCTGCTTACACCAACATTTAAAAGAATAACATTTAGCAGCAAAATCAATTCATTGCAATGGAATCATAGAAATTAGTGGATTTGCTCATGGGCCACAAAGCAAATGTGTGCACATATTTTATGTCAAGTTAAACTTTGGTGAACTTTGACCTGCAAAGAGCTGTTAACCAATTGCAAGTCATCTTCACTATGCTGACCTTTGAGGCAACTGGGAGGTGCCATTTTTTTCCCTCTTCAATAAAATCTTTTGCTGAGTGAAATGACAATCCCCAGAACTAGCTTTAAATTCCATAAATGCGTAAACGCTAAAGTGCAAAAACAATAGAAAGTCAGGGAGCTATTGTGACAAAGGTGTTGGAGTGCCCTTTTAGTAAACTGATTTCCTAAAGTCTCGTACTATTTTGCAAGGTTACAGTCTAATTTGTTATTCTATGATCACTTTTTTGTTCTAAATAATTATAATAATAATTCTTTGAAATAAATGTAAATAGTTCTTTTTAGGTTAAAAGGAAAGTAAGCCTTTTCTACACACTTTTTTCTGGTTGTGGAATGAGATTACACTTTTACACATACTTGTAATGCTCTTTTTATAGGCCCTTTTTTCATTATTTGACTTGATGATATATTGCGTGCCTTTCATTTTCCAACAAAGCACTTTCATAAGCAGCCCTTTTAGTGCAAGATGCTTACTCTTCACAGTAAGCCTCTCCTCAGAGCATGACAACAAACATGTCATGGAGACCTCGCTGTTGAACCCAGACCACTCCATGAATTCCAAGTATGCAAAGCCCTCTACCAAAACCATGTTATTGACAGTGAAAAATAAAGAAATGAAAAGGGCACCACTGCAGAAAAGTCAGGCATATGACCTGCATTAGAATGGGTATGTTTCTGATAATGCGTGAAGGGGAATGTGCAAAATGAAAGATTGGCTGTCGCACGAGTAGAAGGGTCATTCTGAAAGGAAATGTGGGAGTTAAAGGAAAAGTAATTCCCTGCATGCTTAGCCTTATTAAATGTGTAGCACAAAGGAAATGTGCTCTCTTTTACTCTTTAGTCAGACCCCCCTCCCCTTCTGCCAACCAAGTGATGCATGCAGCCTGCACGTTTAAGCACATATCCTAAAATGGGGCACCATGGCCTCATAGAAAGGTAATCTTCAGAGGGGATTATGATGTTCAAGACATTTCTGCTTCTGTATTTCTTCCCCTGTCCTTGACCAACCCTGAGGCTGCCATCTCTCCTTTCTCAGCCATGAGCAAATACATACCCTCTCCTGTTCTGCACACCCCTCCCTCCCTTCCTTCCTTTAAATATTGAAGATGGATAATGGCGTCCGCTTTCTTCCCAAGGCCAGACAGAAAGCTCAGAGATGGAGAAGCACGCACACTGTACAGCACATGCATGTCCTTACACAAGATGCATGGTAGTTGCTTTGTTGAGTAGTTTTGTTGTGAAGCAATTGATTTCTACAACCCAGTGACCACTATTACACACAATGATCACTGTAGTTGCACTTCATACTATCACATTTATGCATTTCATACTATATCTTTGTGTCAACACTGTAGTCATCATTTCTCCAATTCTGACATCAGTAGCCCCTCCCTGCCTCATTAGTCTAAATCCCCATTAAATCTGTAATGAGAGCACAGATGTTGTACTACAACATGAAATAAGCTTCTGCTTGGTGTCATACCATAATCACCATGACAGTCATACTCTCTTGAATCTAATGGATTAATTAATTATCAAAACTATCTGTCAGCAGTCTTTACACCTGGGCAGTAATGGTATGGATTTGAATTCTCAAAGCGTTTTATGTTTCGCATCAAAAATGAAATCATACTAATGTGCAGAATTTTGAGGAGGATTTTTATTGTGCCTCGATTTGTGATATGTCTTGAAAAAACAAAACATTTTACATTCTGAAATAAACCTCACCCCCCAAAACAAAGGCAGAAAAACTGAAACTGATAAACCTAAACAAGTCAGGTCAAAATAAATAACCAGCTGTCATCTTTTTTCTTTTGAAATCATACCCATGTGCAAACAAAACATCAGATGTTCCTTAAATATACAGTAAATGTAAACTTGTAGATACAAACCCTTATTTTGTAATGTAAATAGTGCACAAAAACTGGTGATCACAGTTTGGGAAGACTTTAGAGAGTAGATTGGTGATGCTGGTGTGTGTGTGTTTGAGGGAAGGAGGTTGGGTTATATGTGGTAGATCAACAGATGGAAACACGTTTGACCATCTACACAGACGACAGAATCGGTTTGCCTTGACAGTTTTTTCTGGAGTTTTGGGGGTTTAGGGAGATCTGTTGGCAGGTAAACATCGTCCTCCAGAGAAAGAAGACAAAGTAAGCATTGACAACAGCAAATCAGCAGCACCTGTTGTGGGGGAGATGTCTAACTGACAATATCTCCATTAGACTGTAGATAATCCCACATAGATATAAATATACTATAGAGGGAAATAACAATCATCAGATGCAGCACAAACTGCCAAATAAAGAAAGATTTAGAAGTTACAGGAGGCCTTGAGACTGCAATCAGGGTCATGGAGAGGTGGTGAGGGACTAGGTGGCGTGCTGCGTGAATTTCAGGGGCCCTTTTAGTCATGAGTGTCCAAACGGAGCCTGTGTGTTCAGGGGTCTCTGGACAATGACAGCGTTGGCCAAATCCGCTTCTTCTAGACTTAATTCTTTGTCGTTGAGCTCCCGGAAAGGTAGCGATGTCGTCAGGACGAAAGGTGGGCAGCTCCTCTGGGAGCGTGCCACGAAATCTTGAACATCAGCGATCCTAGAAAATAATTAAAGAACCATCATGACAGAAGGTTAAAAAAAAAACACATAATAAAGAAAAGGCTGAACTATTCCTGAACAGCCTTGCCAGCCAAATGCTCTACTCCTTCTTATGACATGACTTCTTTCTGAAGCACTATACTACTAGTAACATAATCTATTATTAATCACGACCCAGCACATTCAAGTTATCCTATGGCAGCCCTCCTCACTAGCTGAAGGTTGGAGGGGTTCAGCCCTCTCCATCCTTTAGCTACTAACCCTGTTATATAAATGCTGCATACGAGTTACGCAATACCTCTCTGGGGATTTTATAGATCCACTCCGTTGCTACATCTCAGATTATGTTTTCTGCAGCCCCATGCACTGTGGCAGGGGAAATAACATGCGCCATGCCTTCAACTTCAGCAGACTAGAACAAAGCATTACGTAATCCTCGAACAAGGCCCCCTCACCACCTCCCAAGCAAGTACAAACAAAAATCTTTTGTCATCTCTTGAACTACTTCTTTCCTTCGATGCTTGAGATTTACAGACAGCCCAGCATGGGTTAGAGAGAGTCAAGCTATTCCTTTCACAGAATATTAGTCTGTCTTTAATGTGTAGATATGTTTTGATGAGATCAACACATGGTGAGATGTGTTTCGGCCTTGACATTGTGATACACACCGATGCGATAGATTAAACCTCTGCACCAATCTTCTGCCGTCAGCCAACCAGATCTGCAGGGAGGTAACAGGAAGGGCGTGGTCTAGTGTTACCATGGGAATAGGAGGAGATTCTCCATCCTCGTGCACAGATGGTGACCTGGCCACTACTCTGGGTGCAACGCTGGGAATAGACAGGAACATGTAAGAGATTAAGAACCAGTTAAACGTACATACAGCATATGCACTGTGCGTTTTTCTAACTGATTACTGCTAGGTGTAGGCAGACAACATCTCACACAAAATTTGCTTTGTGAACTCTCTGGACAACTTATTATTCATACAGTCATGTTTTTTAAAAATGTTAAGGTTCATCAGGCTGACTGCTTGGTCAGATTTGCCTGTGGGATTTTTTGACACATGGATTTAGAAGGACACCTAGTGGTATAAAGTTGTATAGTATTTTGGAACTTGGGATTTAAGAACACAGCAAGTGAAAACAATAATGTGTACTCAACGTACTTTATTGATTATTTGGGACAATATTAAGATGTTTCAATGCAAAATAAATACATAAAAAAATGTAAAATCCTGTACCCCTTACTTGGTTATATTATCACAAAAACAATATCTTACCTGCCAAGGCGGTATCCTCGGCCACTGAAGGGGTGAAAGGCCTTTTTCTTTGGAACATAATTTTCCTCCGTCAGATCCTCCACACTGATCTCCAGCTCCTCCTCTTCAGCTCTGCTCTCCCATTCTGCCGGAAGCTCCCTGAGACAAACAAAAGACCAAGCTTGGAGTCTAGTCAGATCAATCAATATTACAAATGAGCTTTAACAAACATTATGCTTCTGGTCTGTAGGAGGGACATCCTTACAGGTAATTTCCCTTAGGGGACTGTAAGATCGAAACCCCATCAGACAGTATGTTACATTTCAGCTCTATATATACACACACTGTATGCATACAGTATATACATTTTCCTTGTAATGTGAAGCTTTAAAGAGTTTGTCTACATTTGTATTTTTTAAAAGAAAAAGCAAACCACCATTTTGAGCTTAAGTGAAATCTGAAAATTGGTCGTCCACAAGCAAAACCTAACCTAGAAATATCTTTATTTTTGTTCGACAAGCACAGTGATCTTTGTCTGTGTTCAATCTCAATATGTCAACGTGCATCATCTGGCTTGGCTTTGCAACCTTTATGTCGGACACTGGCTTTGGCAAATACCATTTCATGTTACTGACATTTAAACAATGTAATGCCAGTCTTGTCTAAATAAGATAAAGAGAAAGAGTGAGCAAGCAGAGAGAACTGTAACTTAACTGTATTTTATATTATGTAATGTAGTTCTCCCTAATTCTGTAGCTTTGCAGTAATGTCTGTGGAACTACACTGTAGTCTCTTTAAATTGTATGAATCAAGAATTAACCTGTGTGGAGCTGTAACGATTAGATCTACAATTTTTTTTCACATTTGCTCATTTTTATCTGATGCTTTTGTCCAAAGTGACTTACAGTTGTTATACATGCAACTAAGAGTTATATGTCTTGCTCAGGGACACATTAGAAACACTGTGACATCACCACCATTAGTCAATTGGTCAAGTAGTTAAGCAAAATCCAATTAGGCAACAACTACTTTTATAATCGATTAATCATTTAAGTCATTTTTCACCCATAAATTCCAAACTCTCGCAGGTTCCAGCTTCTCAAATGTGATAACTTTCTACGTGTCTTTGTCTTGCATTATAGTTAATTGAATATTTGGAGTATTGGTCAGACAAAACATGATGTTTAATGACTAGGACATTGTGATATTTATTTTTGTTATTTTCTTATGTTTTAGAGATCAAACAATGAATCGAGTAATCAAAAAAATAACGTCAGATTAATTTAGAATGAAAATAAGCGTTTGTTGCAGTTATAAACCTGCGAAAGCAGTCTCATGAGTCAAGGGGCAATATACTATAAATAAAGGGCTGTTATTTTTTAATTTTTTTATTAACTTCAGAAATAGTAACAATACGCCACTGATGCAGGTTACAGTGGTTTGTCATGGACACAAATCAAATTTCACCAGTACAAACCAGAGACAACAGAAACAGTGTTAATACCACAAGAATAATAAAATAATAAAAACAATGCTTTGTCGTTCGCTTTTGATTGGCTGGAGAATATTTTGTGTTGCAATATCTGACCATCCCACATACACTGTCCTCCATCTTAAACCGCATTTGAAAGGAACAGATTGGCTAATTGCAGGCCAGAAAGTGAGGGCTGACAGCCAGAAACCTCAGCATTTGTTGAAGGAATTGTTAGGTCACTGATAACAACCCTATCAGAGATATTGGTTGTTTTGTGCTTTAAGGTTGAAGAAAATCTTACTCAGTTCACTGCTGTACAAATCTGGCTTGGCCAATGTCACTCACCCCCTTTTGATGGCATCAAGGAAGTCCTGATTCTCTGGTATGGAGTAGCTGCGAAACTCCTCATCGTTTACAGTGAAGCCATCCTTCCATAGCCTCACCACCATCTCCACCTGGGATCAAGGTCACAAGGAAGAGCCCTGATCAGCCTGAGACACAATGATCCATGTACAGTATGTGCTGAACTCCGAAGCTGAGGAGTTTATTTGGGTGGGTTAGTGAGGCCATATAACTGGAATGTCACCAGGATTTTTAAAATGTCAGCCTAAATGCATTTCCATGCCGCTAACAAGTTTCTCATTTTGTATTTATTAGGCTACATCCATATTGTCTATATATGCTTAATATATTACATTATTACACTATGTGGGTATTTTACTTAATTATTCATTCATTCTTATATTGTCAGTCTACAAATGTATTTATGCAAAGTAAATTACATAAAACATGTAAAGTCGTCCTGTGTTTGCAGAAGCCCTGAAGATTTAGTGGTATGAGTTTGTTGCTGACCTTTGATGTCTCTGAGGCATTGTAACAGATCTTCTCCACTTCATCAAGGAGGTCTTCCACCGAGAAACTACGCCTCATTGGAGCCTCCTCTTCATTTTCTTGACTGACAAAACCGTTGAGAAATAGAAGTGTGCAAATGAGTCCTCATGTGTCTTACTGAATTCAGCCTGCAGTCCCAAGCTTTATTGTACAGAAACATTGCAATACTGAGTTGTCACCCCCCAAAATTATGTCAAGCATGTAGATTTGCAAACCAGAAAATGCACCCAAGAAAAAAAAATGCTCTCCTTTAAACTTTACTTTCCAACCAAACTACTTTATCATTCTGGACGCTTCACACATTATACTGACCTACATAAAATCCAGTGATTGAGTTAAATGCTCCATATTTGTAAGGTGCCTTTCTAGTCTTTGCAACCACTCAAAGTGCTTTTACACTACACTGCATTCACCATTCACACACATTCATACACTGAGCCTAAGTGCTCAAACAGAAACTAACATTCACACACATTCATAGTTGTATTGTTTTTGTTTCTGTCAGGAAGAACGTTGAGTCACAAGTTATGTGAATTCTTACATTCATTTGTTTTATTTAAATATTTAAAGGGAACAAAAATTTAAGGGGAAAATAATTCCCAACCAATTTTTTGTGGCTTACCAATTTTCATTTTTCTCACCCCCCACACTGTCAATCTCTTTCATGACGTTCTGTTTTCCATCTAAGAAAATGACAAACAAGTGGACAAAGCAAACGTCATAGGGCCTATCACCATTAAAGGCAGGTTTGGTATATTTTGAGGTAACCTTTACTAGCTCAGCGGTTTATTATGTAAATGTATGGCATGCCCGTGTACATTGTCAGTATATTAACTGCTAAAAAATACCCCACAACTTAAATTTAGACAGCTCGATAACCTCATCGATAAAAAAGCAAGTAGCTGTAGCCTGTTGTGGGCGTCACAAAGCCATAACGTTAGACGCGCATAGAGCCAACGACATAGGACCTGTGTATAATAACGCGGATTACACACGTATACACACACAGAAAAGATTCTCATTTGCATGCGCGTATTAAGGTTAAGGTCATATACTGATTTACCAGTCCGTGTTTTGTTGGTTAATCCCGGGCTACACATCTGCAGCTATAAATTGCAGGCAGGGTCTCTTCTGCTGAGCAATGCGTGACGCAACAGTGCCGTAAGTCGACTCCTCCTGTCGTAACGACACTGTACTGCTCAGGTCAGCACTGAAACTGATGAGTACAGTTTCTATCTATCTATCTATCTATCTATGCCACTCCATTCACATATATATGCACATGTAATGACAAACGTCAAACAATACAAGCACTATAAAATGTACACAAACAGGAAGAAAGCAACTTAGAACAACAGCAAATAAAAGCAACATTAGTGACAAGCATATTATTATTCCTTTACATCCCATGGATCTTTAGACTTATATGATGTGTTCACCCTTAGCTTTTCACAAAGACACGTTTTCAGGTGGTGAGAGGTTCCAGTGAGGGATGCTGCAGACTATCTATACATTTCCATGCCACATATAGGCCATTATAGGAACAGATAATCAGGTGTACAAATATACTGTGCACTATGAGTCAATTACATAATACTTGCATGAATTTATAATTAAATGAATATGTGACGCAATGTAACTGAAAACCTATGTATAGAGTCATGTTAAGGACACAGTCTCTTCACTCACTCTGATATACACAACTGAATAGTGAAAAGCCCAATAAATCCAAATAATAAATCCCAATAATCCTTTATTTGACCCTACATATGAGGCGATTTCACATACTTAAAGATGTTTAGTTATAGATGGATTCATTTTTCTGTGTTTCTTAACAGATTGGAATTCGAAACATTGGCTGAAATTGTTTTAAACAATCTCTATACAGCATCAGCAAACCTTAGAATTTGGTGTTGTCTGGATCCAGTTTTATTAAATTTGAGAATGATAGATGGTTTCAATCTTTCATTTTTGGTGGCAGGTACGCCCATATTTTCATACCTTTGGGTACCTTCAGCACCCCCATGAGCACACATAAAATGTATAATATACAAGAAAATGAAATTACTTTTTATTATGCTTCCCCCCCCCAAAAAAAAACATAGCTTGAAGGAAAAGCATGAAACAGATGGCTAGCACAGTGCATCTTCAGTCAAGCCAGAAATAGAGTAGCCAGCACACACACACACACACACACACACACACACACACACACACACACAGGTTTGGGTTTCAGCAGTGGTACCCAAACTGGGGTCAAGGGATCCCACAGGGGTTCTGGAAAGGATCACAAGAAGTTCTTGGCTACAGTTTTGTTTAATGTCACATTTACTTCATAGGTATTTGAAACCTCCTATGATGTATCTCTACTGCAGGTATTCATATATCTATCTATCTATCTATATATAAAATGGCATGGAGTGCAATAGGAGGAACAATACTGAAAACAGCAAGAGTGGAATGATTATCAATATTTCAATAACTACACTACTACTTCATGCATTAAGGCTATAGTAAAAAATGAAAAGGTGTGATAGTCAATATTCAGTCTGTATCTGAGTTAGCCTGCAAAATAAATTTTTGAGGTAATAAGCATAATGATTTTTATTATTATTTCCATAATTCTGGAGCAAACAACTCTACAAATCTACACAGTTTTGAGCATACACTTTTTGATGTTAACCTTTAACCATTTTGCAGAAAGGAGAGTGATGGTAATATGTAACGGTCAATTTGGAAAAGACTTTGGAATAAATAAATTTGAGACTGCCTGCACCCTTTCATCTGCCAGCTTCAAAGCAGTGTCTCAGCCCCCTTAACTTTCATAGTTTCCTCTCCTCTAAAGCATGAATATAAAAACTTAAAAGTCACCAGGGTATTACTCTACATTAATAATCCGTTGGGCTGCCTGTTGTGCTTCAGTATTTGCCTACTTAGTGGAGTGACTTTAATCAACGTAATGTATCCCCACTCACCGTATAATAACAATTGCATGTTATAACTCATAACAACAAAACACAGTTAGTTCTATTGATTATGATGGTCTTTGTGCTATTTATATAGTATCCATATTATTACTAAGCCACTAGTTCTTTGTGGTAGTAGTCCAGTCAGCAAAAATTAATGCACCTGCCCAACAGACCCACATCCACTTGAGAGAGAGAGAGAGAGAGAGAGAGAGAGAGAGAGAGAGAGAGAGAGAGAGAGAAATGGCGCCTCGATGCTGCGCTCACTGAGGCAGTGTTTGGAGCCGGCCAGGGAGATTCAGTAAGGGTACACAAAAGGAAATAAACATGGTGAACACAAGGAAAAGCTCACGGCCGGGGAGCGGTCCCTTCATCTCCTCGAGGACTAGGTCGTCGTCGAGAAACGAGCGAAACTCTGAGGAACATGTAAGCCGGTTTCTTTTCTTTGCCGGCGAGTTAGCTGGCTCTGCTAGTTGGCTAGGTAACCTAGCTGTAGCCGTGGCCTCAAGGTGCTCCACTTAATGTATTATTCACAGTAAAGTACAAGCAGTATTGTACTTGACACCCGCTCAGTCACGCAGATACACAATCAAATATTTGAATGCAGCGATTCATACGCGTGTTGTTCGCACTGAATGTTTTGTCCAGCTGTCAAATGACAAGCTAGCGATGTTAACTCCTGGCTAGCCCCAAGTTGAGTTCCCTTTGTGTTTAGCAGATTTTACCCGGCTGACTTGTTTCACTATTATCTCCACCAAATGGACCTTCCAAATAAAGACAACTGGGATTTTGACATGAGGCTATTAGCATTACTTCATGCCATCGTCCTGGAACCATTAGCGTCTTTATTTTCTCAAATATGAAGAGATAAAGCTTTAGTTAAGCTAGCGCTTGTACGTTCTAGCTAGCTCGACAGCTAGCTTAGAGTGGGGGAAGGGAGTCCCAGGTTCAAAACAGTTGGCTGGCTCAAGTCCCATATTTAGCAAGTCTGAACTTGGTGAACTTTCTGGTGTAAATCCCCCTAAGACCCCTATATAGCTTTTTTTCACAACAAGTGTTTTAAACGCGATGGTATAACGTTAGAACGAATGACATATTTCTCGTTATTCGAAATTACACTAAATGAATAGCTTTAGTGTGTAACTCTGATCGTCTGACCTACAAGCTGCTGACAGTCTTTGTCTCAGAATGTAAACATTGAGATTATGCAAGGTAAGCGGTGCTGTGTCCCCGTCTCCATTGTTTACGATTGTTATAGCACTTAACATAGGCGCACAATAAAATCCACCGATCTGATAATTTATTGACCGTCATTAGAACATTCTTGAGTTTTAATGGACGGTTTGGCAAGGGTTTGTACCTTGTGGAATTGTGGTTCAAGAAATTCGAGGCTTTAACGTGACAAACCTCACACTTTAACAATGTTATTTCCAAGAATTCTGAATTTTTTACACCAAACTCCCAAACTATTTGCTCAGTTTGCCATGTGTAGACCATGCTGTCAAAAACCTGTTGCTAAAACTAACCATTGTTTTGTGACAATGTTTGGAAAATTAGTTAAATGGGGAATGATTTCAAGGTGCACCCATCTGGCCACAACTGTCCATTTGTTCACTGTTAGTAACGTTACATCTTGCACTTTTCAGTCTGTCTGCATCTGTCTGCATCTATCTATCTATCCATCCAGTCAGTCAGACAAACCCCTCTGCAGTTATTGCAGACAGTTGCCTATGACAACCGTGAGATGCACTATCAGCAGGGAAGTTGATCTGTGAAGGGCATGAGCATCAAGGGCATATGTCTGGTTGCTGCGCTGTTGTGTTTCAGAGAATATGTTGAGGAGCTGGGTACAAGGGGTCTTCTCTCACCAAACACACTATCTGGTTTTGCCATTCTGAGTTCTTGCTTTCTTCTGTCCTTGAAATCTTTTGTGTTGTCATGGATTTAATGAGTGGGTTGTTCATGCTTGCTTGTAATTTGCTTAATATTGTGGCTTTACTCAAAGATTAATGATGTATTTATTTGTTAAAGGATTTTTTTTCTCTGTTGCTTACTTCTTCTGATAATTTGTCATTCTTGCATTCCCTCCTCCTCCTTAAATTGGTGTGGTGTTTGTTCAACAGAAGGAGGCTAGTAGTGATGTGAGCAGTCCCAGCAGTCCACGTTTGGCTCCCCCTTCCAAGCGCACCCGGCGGCAGACTGCCTCCGAGCCCAGCTCCAGTGATACCTCCCCGTCCCCTCAGACTAAGGGGCAGAGGGTCAGCTGGGACATTCCCACCTACCGCACCAGGTCAGCTGCTGGCCTTTGATTTACTCATCATGACTATAATGCATAATGTTGCACAATGATAGACTAGTATGCTGCTACATTGTCTTTGGCAGAAATATAATGTTTTCCTATGACAATGTTGTGTTAAAATCATTTAGTTTATATTTCTGTACAAAGAAAAAGTTTAAATTAGTTAGTCTAGATGGTTATTTGCTATCACTGGCTGTTGAGTCTGTTTTTTAGTGAACAGTAAAAAGATACACCTAAACATGAGCTTTTAGACATTTTTTATGTGTGATTAATTGTAGTCTTCTGTGCAGATGTCTCTAAATATATTTTTAATTTGTTGTTTTTTTTCTCCCTAGGTTGTCCTCTCGCATAATGCAAAATGGCCACGGTAATGCAGTTATTTTCAATTTGTCCCTTTTGTTTTTAAAGCTATACATTAAACAATTGCATTTTGGAGGCATGTGATTTAAAGAATCGGACCCTCATTAAATGTTTGTTGATGCTGCAGCCCATATGAGTCACCGGAATGAGGAGAGCGGAGGGGGAGATCACTCTCACATGAATGGCCATGTGGAGCTGAAGAGGAGCTGCCGGGTGAAGAAGAGCCAATTTGAACACCTCAATCAGAGCCTGCTGTTTGACCAGCTGGTCAACAGGTAGCTAGCGGTCACACTACTGACCCCTTTCTTTCAATATTGCTTCTAACAGAAGAGAAACAGGAAGTGAAAATTACTATTATGAATTAGTTGGAGCATTGAAAAGTGTGAGATGCCTGTATTAAAAAAATAAATAAAATAAGAATTTGGTTGCCGTGTTGTCCAGGTATGATTTCCTACAGTGTATGTGTGTAGCACAATCTGTATTCAAGTATTTGCATATTGGTACTTAAGTTTTATACCCAGTCCCTCATATATTTGTACAGCACAGCAGTCAAATCAGGGCTACAAGTCCTTCCCTTACATTCACTTAATATGGATGTAAACACAGTGAAAATAGAGATGAAAGTCAGCACCTCACCACCATAGCCATTCTTTCTTTTCAGATCCCATGCTTTGAAGTACAGATGCAACATAAGAAAACATTGCCCTTCTGCAAAATGGTGCCTTGAATTCTGTTTTCTGGTGTGTGTGTGTGTGTGTGTGTGCGCGCGCGCAGCACTGCTGAGGCTGTCCTTCAGGAGATGGACAACATAAGCAGCATCAGGCAGAACCGTGAGGTGGAGCGACTTCGCATGTGGACCGGAGACACTGAGGAGGTGAGTGTAGCCCTGCTGTAACACACAAACCAGAGGTAGAAAAGTACGGTACCACTGCCTGATGATGGAATGTGAATATAAGTGATTGTGTAAAGGGCCCGTCTTTCCAGGAAAACATGGACATGTATTCCCGGGTGAAGCGCAGGAAGTCCATGCGCAGGAGCACTTTCAGCTTGCCTACACACCACAAAGTCATGAGCAAAACTGAGGAGGAGGAGGAAGAAGAGGAAGGGACTGAAGGTCAGTTTCCTGCTAATGTTCTACTTGTGAATCAGCAGAGAGAGAAAAGAGAGAGAGAAAGAGCTCCCGAAAACTCAAGTTAATTAGTGTGTACTAGGATAATTAAAGATAAAATAAAGCTCAAATTTGGCAATATTCTTATCTGAAGTTTGAAAACCTCCTTGTGACTTTCAGATTCTCACGGTGAGGAAGAGGAGGAGGATGCAGAGGATGATGACGAAGATGATGAAGGAGATGAAGCAGAAGAGGCTGGAGAGGAGAATGACAGACCGTACAACCTAAGGCAGCGAAAGACGGTGCAGAGATACGAGGCACCACCTATTGGTATTTGCTGATTGCCTTTTTTGAATCAAACCTTCGTCTGTACGTTTTGTTTAGCTGTGTTAGGGACATTGTCCATTTGTTTAATTATTTTCTCTCAGTTTAATTATGTTTGAAACTACTTTAAGAGGCTTGGTTCCTGACAACCAGTTGCTTTGTGTTTGCTTTTCTCAGAGCCTGTGAACAGAAAGCAGAGCAACCCCTCACTTTTTGACACCCACAGATCCCCAGCAAGACGAAGCCATATAAGGTTGGTAGCAATATGTGAAAAATCCCAATGTGTAACTCAAGCAGCTTTTTCACTACCATGATTAACTCCGAGCTGTGGCTATAAAAAAAGTTTCTTCCATCGATCTCTGCTGATAAAGGAAATGTGACTGTTTAATACTCACACTCGATTGTCACACTTCTCCAGAGTGAAAAAACATGCCATTCACAGCAGTGACACCACCTCGTCTTCTGATGAAGAGCGGTTTGAGCGTAGAAAAAGCAAGAGCATGACCCGGGCCAGGAACAGGTGATGGCTGCTGCCTTCATTCTTCTATCTTTTTATCTTCCTCTAGTCTATCTCTGTTTTACTTTTTTCTTTGATTCAAGCACCTTTCAGTGACATTTTTTTAAAAGAACTATAAAATTATTGAAATCTAGAACTCTTAACATTAGCACAAGGACTACAGCAATGGCCATACCTGTGTGTGTGTGTGTGTGTGTAAATGTGTTTGTAATCCTAATTTTTTTTTTTTCACAGATGTCTGCCCATGAACTTGACCGCAGAAGACTTGGCGAGTGGGGTGCTGCGTGATAGGGTGAAAGTGGGTGCCAGCTTGGCTGATGTGGATCCTATGAACCTTGATAGCTCAGTGAGTGGAAATGCTAATAATTACAGCTGACAGTTTTAGTCTTAAAACTCAGAAGTGTTCAAGTTTTTATGAGCTGCAGCTAAAACGCAATTAAAGTAATTTAATTTTGATCTTTAATTATACACAACAATTTTGTTTTTAGACATACTGAGATGCTTCCTGCTTAAAATCTTTCAAACATCTTAGGTTTTCATAGGTGAATGTTAAAAATGTGTGTTTTCTCCCCAGGTGACATTTGACAGTGTGGGTGGCCTCAGTAATCACATTCAGTCACTAAAGGAGATGGTAGTGTTCCCACTGCTTTACCCTGAGATCTTTGAGAGGTTTAAGATTCAGCCTCCCAGGTGAGAAGAACTAACATGTAACAACTTATATCAAGAGGGTCACTTTTGTTTTGGAATTCTGATGGATTTTTCTGACTCTGCAAGTTTGATGGAAAAACAAACTTCATTCATATCCAATCACAGATATGCTGTCTACTTCAGTGATGTCTTTCTGTTTGTTTTGGTACATAGATACAAGATAATGGAGATATGTATATGTAAAGCGTTGCCATTATCAAATAAACACTGTCTCCATTTCCTCTCCCTTCCTTTTTAGAGGGTGTTTGTTCTATGGCCCTCCAGGGACAGGAAAGACCCTGGTAGCACGGGCGCTTGCCAATGAGTGTAGCCATGGAGATAAGAAGGTTTCCTTCTTCATGAGGAAAGGAGCCGACTGCCTCAGCAAATGGGTCGGTGAATCGGAACGCCAGCTACGCCTGCTCTTTGACCAGGTGAGACATGTAGGCAGCACGCTGTTGAGGTCGATGGTCATTTTTGGATGATATCCTTGTAACCAAAGGTTCAGTCACTTGACCTGAACTGACTTCACAATGTAAATAGAAAAATGGTCATTTGATACTGGTAGAATATTTTCAGTTCCAGTATTTCCTGTGTGCTAGCTTTAGTAACTCAATAGTGTCAAATTGCTTTTCACTTTTTTGAGAAAGTGTAATTCTTGTATTTAAGTAAACTTAATCTAACCTTGTGTATGCTTTTGATCAGGCATACCTGATGAGGCCATCCATTATTTTCTTTGATGAGATTGATGGTTTGGCTCCTGTTCGCTCCAGCAGGCAGGACCAGATACACAGGTAAGGCTAATGTGGTTGTGACCCTCATATCAAATAAGATACCACTAATCTGTATATATGTGTTTGTTCTTGAAACGTGCAGATACCTCCAACACAGTCCAGTGTCAGTATGCACTTATGATCAGTTTGGCAGTGAACAACCTCAATAGTAGTTGTTTTGTGTTCGTAATCATCAAAGTGGAAATAACAGAACTGTTAAGCACCACATGGAATTGGCCTGTAACTGAATAAGAAAAGACAGAGAAAGCTAAATACATGGGTTAGAGAATTTCTTATTCTCTAACCCATGTATTTAGCTTTTATTTTCCTTATTTTACCACACACACACACACACACAATTAGTGGTTATAAAAAATAACACCTTAACTGTACCACATGTAAACTGTGGCTGCTTTTACTTTTGCGCGTTGACAAATCTGCATGTCCAGGTTGCTGCTGCTGTTACTTTCCTTGCCTTTAGGTGGCGTGGGTTTTCAGGGACAGCAGGCTCGAAACTGCTGGCACTGCAGCTTTGATTTTGGATGAAATTGGCTGGATCTGGATTTGGCTGCTTCACATCAGTAACACTTAAGTCCATATTTCTTAGTTTATTTGGCATTGAGCAGCCAGTCACAGAAGTCAGAAATCATAACAGTTTCCTTTGTGATTTAGACCATTTCAGTATGAAGTGTTCGTAAGGAAGTATGCTATTATGCAAACACAGCATGCAGTTGAAATGATTTCCATCTAGAAAGTAAAAAATTTGTAACGGTCTGGACCAAAGTTTTTTCAAAACATGAAATGGTGTGCATGCTTGAGTTTACAGATGCTCTTCTCCTCCTCTTTCTGCAATACTGAGTAAATAATGCATGGAGCTCTTATAAACACGGAAATACTGTTTATATTTTTACCCACACTGTTTTCGTAAAAATGTGTGTTTAATAGAGGTGTGTGTACTATTTGCAGAAATAAAGCCTTGTTTATTGTGTCAGTCCTGACTAGTGAGTCTTGTCAATATTGTCTCAATCTCAGACAGTATTTGTGATGTGTGTCTGCATTTATACATAGTCCTTCTACTATACTATTACTGTTTGTGTGTGTGTGGCCATACAGTATGTCTTTGCAATACTGTACACACAGTCAAATTAGAGTTTGTACTTAATGTGTCTTGCAGTAAAGTCAGGCAGTTTTTGTATTTGGTGTCACTTTGGGTGTAAGATTAGATACAGCTGAATACTAAATAGCATGTCTTACATTCTGTCCCTCCACCTCCTTCCCTCTGTCCAGTTCTATTGTGTCCACTCTGCTGGCCTTGATGGACGGCTTGGACAGTCGTGGGGAGATAGTGGTCATTGGTGCTACAAACAGACTTGACTCTATCGACCCGGCACTCAGGAGGCCTGGACGTTTTGACCGGGAGTTTTTGTTCAACCTGCCCGACAAGAAGGTGAGACGGAGTGAAACATCTATATTGTGTACAGTGGACACATGGTCATGGACATTTCCAAAGTCTTGTTTTCACTGTACGTAGATTTTCAGTAGATGTATTTTTCATTGTAAGAGCATTTAGCTTTTCATTTGTTTACCTAAAAGATCCGTGGCAGTTTTACCTTCAATGTTGTTACACCATAGAATCTGTATCATCCAGGCCAACAGTGCTTACCCACATGCACACCCAGCTGGAGACACGATATAATGCAGAAGTAATTAGTGTTTTACTCATAAAAGTCCTGCGACGAAATTAGTACATGCAGCCCTCTGGCTCGACTGTTTTTTCCTCGCTGTTGGATGTTTTGATCCAACAACCAAGTGGCAAAGCAGATGCTCATTAGGTTTCTGGAAAATTAAAAATCAATTTTAGAACAGTGTATTGTTATGCAGATCTGATTACTTTAATTGCATTTGGGGAGGTGTGTGTGTGTGTGTGTGTGTGTGTGTGTAAAAAGTGACAAGAGTCGGTACAGTTCTGCGTAGGTGACTCCTCACCATCAAGCCTTTCTAATGGGTCGCCTTGCATCGTTTGTCCGCACAGTAGGATCATTGGTAATCAAAGCCTAATCTGCAAGGCATTGCTGGCTAAGCTCACCAGAAGTAGTGAGCTCTGACGGATTTAAAAACCTTGTTCTTGCACAAATAGTGACCCTCTCTACACATTCAAGTTCAACTCCCTCCTGGTATTGCCCATGCTGGAAACCTGTTTGAAATCTGGCTCGGTTGTGTCTTTTGAATAGAAAGAGAGATGTGATGACAGATGATGAAAACTGTTACCCTCGATTCATGACAAAGACCACTTTGCTCTTGATGTCTGGCTGCTTATCAAAGCGGAGTCCTATGGAGACGATGCAGTGAATTGAAGGGCGTGTTGTGCTTAAGTGTTAGCGAGCCCTTCAGTTGAGCTCACGGACACAGTTGATTCTATTTCCATCTTTCTGATGCTGTTGTCAGTTCTAGATGGAGTTAAGGTGCGTAAAACATGGTTTTAATTATGATATTTATGGTGTGATTTCCCGGGTATTGTAGTGATGCTTTGTTTGTTTTTATCCCGTCTTATGCAACAGTTTAAATGAGACGTTAAATCAAAGTTCTTTTACTTTGTTTGTTTGTTGTGGCAGCCACTGTGGCACTTTAACCTGTTACCTTGCCAGTGTTTTTTGAATCGTGGTTCCTATTAGTCTCCACAGGGCTTGTACTCCCTCATGTAATGACTGCTATTTATGTTTTTCTTTGTGTCTCTTTCCCTTTGTCCACCTCAAATCTTCTGTTCAGGCCAGAAAGCACATCTTGGAGATTCACACACAGGACTGGAATCCCAAATTAGCTGAGCCGTTTGTAGAGGAACTTGCAGAAAAATGTGTCGGTAAGAGTGACCCCTTGGATAAAATGTTATGCCATCTTTGCTGTAAAAATTTCAGGTCAAATTTATCATTGGTGTGGACCTGTAAAGCAAAACACAATTTTTAAACAGTATCAACAAAGCATTTTGAAACATCCTTCTTGATTTAACCCAATGACATTCATGTTCTACGTGCCATTTGAAAACCTTGATAAAGCCTGTATTTTGGCAGACAAATGATCAACTAACCTTTGTATATCTTGCTTGCTCCCAGGCTACTGCGGTGCAGACATTAAAGCACTTTGCACAGAGGCAGCCTTGGTGGCGTTGCGCCGCCGCTACCCCCAGATCTATGGCAGCAGCGTCAAACTGAAGCTGGATGTCACCTCCATCGTCCTGGGGCCCGGCGACTTCAGCAAGGCCATGAGGACGATCGTCCCAGCCTCCCAGAGGGCCCTGGCTCCCCCGGGCCGAGCCCTGTCCCCCACCCTCAGGCCCCTGCTGGCCAGCTCTTTCTACTTGGTGCTGAAAGCTCTGCTCCGAGTCTTCCCCCATGCTCAGTGTACTGACAGGGACAACACACACGGTAGGGATCTGGGACCCAGGCGCACATAGTTTCAGCTGTATCATCTGTTTTCACTTTCCTACCGCTAGTTGCTGTTTCTCCCACCTTGACGCTTGCTCTCTTCTACCTTGCCTGCTGTCTGACGTGTTAGTGTGCTTTCCCTGTTGGCACTTTGTAGAATTTGATTATTTGTTTTTCTTTCCCCACCTTATTACCAAAGTGCTTTGTATCGCCTGCACACACTGAATACAGAGTCAGTGGTGAAACATTCACTTGACAATGCAGAGGTGATAGCACAGAGATTGGATAACCAGTCATCCTGCTTGCACTTAAATGACCCACCCCCCACTCCAGTCAATGAAAGAGTGTTTACAGCAGATTAGCCACACTGCAACAACTTGACTAGTGGGAGATTGCTTACAGGAGTTGTACTTCCTGCACCCAATAATGACATGAGTTTTCACGGTGCTGGATCTCTTTAAATGCCCATTACATGTCACCTAATAAACCTGCTCTCTTTTTTTATTTTCAGATTTTTGGTGAAATGACCGCATTAATGTCAACGATAGGGCTGCTTTGAAGATTAATCTTTGTAGAAGCAAACTTTGGAGTAAATTTGCCACCTCTGTACTCAATAACTCGAGGAAAAGTGAGTTGCAGTTGCTACGTACGTCTACTGCACGGCTGTATGAGCAGTGTTTCTCTCTGTGCTAGGCGGTGACAATCAACAGCTTGAAGAGGATTTCATCAGCGACGATGACAATGAGGAAGGATCTACTTCCATCTATGAAGTCCAGCCTGCTGCAACCCCAAAGAGTCAGCTCTCTTCTTCTGCAACACACAGACCTTTCCTCCATTTCTCCTTGTGAGTCCACAGAGTAAAAAGACAGTTTTCATGGGCATCTGTTGATAAAGTTGCAAAGTAAAGTAAATTTATTTAAAGTGCGTAGACCCCAGTGTCTAGTACACCACTAAAAACAAACACGTCAAAATACCTTTTTTGAGAGTGGAAATAAATACATGTTGGTTTTCTGTCCTGCCTAGCCTGAAGATTTAAGACATTTTTTTTTCCCAAACATGTCATCAAAAAGTTGAACTGTATTAATAGCAATGAGCAACAAATAGACTCCACAGGCAGCACTTGTAGAGAATGTGGAGACAAACAGGCTAGATCAGAGTAAAGGATGAAAAGGCAACAAAACGATTGAAACCAGAATTGCTATTGATGCTTCCATTCAAAAATGGAGAAGGGTGAAGTGACTGGATGCTTTTCATTTACTGGAACCATTATTGAACAAATTAAGCAGCTATCAAGTTTCTGGTTTCCAAGTCTTACAAAATATGCTTGGAAGGCTGAAACTTTTTATACTACAGTTGTGTCAGAATATAAAATAAAAACCTCAAGGCAAACATGTAGTTTTAAAGATAGAGATATATATTTATATATACTTTACTGGATGGTAGTGATGCACCCAATGTTCAGCTGTATTTAATCGGCCGAAAAAAGCACTTTTTTTATTTGTTTCTTTGGCCTAATACGTCAAAAGACCGCATAAATGTTTCCGAAAAATTACGTGGACATGTTGGCAGTGTGGAAGCATTTTAAAGTGTCAGAGAAAGACGCAAAAATCGCCGTTTGCAGACATTATTCTGCCGAATTGTCTCCTAGCACATCCACTCCATCTGTGGCTGACTTCTCAGAAAAGGCAACAAACGGTCTGAACCGCTTTGAGTGTTTCTGTCACTCGTTTTCTGAGAAGGCGATAAAGCTAGCCGCACCTAGATTTGGAGTGCACACGTATTCCAGCCTTTATGGTAAATCCACTGAAATGGACCAGTGCAAACTGACAGGTTTGCGACTTTATCCTGTCATTGTCTCTCTTTACAAAGACAAGTGTTGCAGTATGAGAGTCCTACCTGAAGAGAGGCTGTGGAGTTGTGTGTTACGCGATACGAGAACCACATACAACTTTATTTATCACATTTGGTCGGACTTGATGAATTTAGCGCGAGGTTACACGTGACAACGTCCAGTTTTCAAAATAAGGTGAATTAATTGGATTATATTCAAAGAAAGTATAAAACATATTACATATGTACATTAAAAGTAAATAGAAAAATTTCATTTCCTTTACCGGGCCCTCTTGTGCCTCGGACCCACCCACCATAGTCTCTCCAAATCCTGTGGTAAACACTGAGTAAAAAGCACATTTTGACTGTTAAATTTATGCAATGGAAAAGAAAAATGGAAAAAATGTTAATGTAGTTATTTGGTATTCTGCAAATTTTTTCATTATATTTAGTTTCCGCCAAGAACTTTCATTTCGGTGCATCCCTACTGGATGGTAAAACTGCATTAAAACAACACTTAATGCCTGTCTGCTCTGTCCCTTTTATGAGAGTGCTGTCAAAGCCGTGTGTTAACTGGCTTGATAACCACATGTGTTATCAAACACCTGTGCCACAATGAAAGCTCACAGAAATCTCCAGGAGTTCTGAAACATGTCCTGTAGGTCGAGTTACACATAACATATAGGAGAGCAGAGGGCAGATACTCATCACATCTGGCTTGAGAAGAGAAGTATGTGTATTGTTTACAGATGCAGACTTTACAAACAGCACTTTTGCTGCTGTAAGCAGTGCCCATGCTGCAGTCATATTTCCCGTTGGTTTGTCCATATGACATGCACATAAGGGGAGGCTTCTACATAATATGGGAGAAGTAAGTGATTTGCCTGAACTGTAACAGGCTTCTGCAACTCGTTCTTCAACCACTTGTGTGTGGCTCAATCTTTTTTTGTTCTGTCAAACTACATCATTTGAGTGCAGGGTTGCTTTTCTCCAGTTGCTAAGAGAGTTCATTGATGTTGAAAAGAGGGAAAGTAAGTCTTCATTGTGTTGTGACTGCTCTCTCGCCTGGTCAGACAGGTAATATATTCAGTTTTGTCCTCGAAATGTTTTAAAAGTGCACAAAGATATCTTGATTTTTGTTGGTCTTGTCAACATTTACTGAGGTCGTTTTACAGTGAAGTCTAACACTGCTATTCACATAAAAAATGTAAAGTGAAGCACCTGCAGGGTTGTTGAGTTAGCGTCAAAAGTAACTTGTGCATCAACATTCATTTACTGAAGCAAATGAACAACTGAACAGAAAACAATTGGGGTGTCTGTCTTAAATGTCAGTGATCATAAGGTGATAGCTACTGTGCTAACTATGGACCCCCTTCTGCCTCTAGCTCTGCCATCCAACAGCCCACAGCATACCGGCCTCGTCTTCTGCTGGCTGGGGCCTTTGGCTCAGGACAGAGCTCCCACTTGGCCCCTGCCTTGCTGCACCACCTGGAAAAGCTGCCAATCCACCGCCTGGATTTACCCACTCTCTACTCCGTCAGCGCTAAGACGCCAGAGGAGTCTTGTGCTCAGGTAACACACACACACACACACAGGCACACACACAGGCACACACAGGCTTTTAGGTTTAGTGATTTGTACCATAACTTTTTCCCATAAGCAACAATGTTTGAATGACCTGTGATCTATGTGGTTGTAGGTCTTTCGGGAGGCACGCCGGAGCTTGCCCAGTGTTGTGTTCATGCCGCATATCTCAGAGTGGTGGGAGACAGTGAGTGACACTGTGAAGAGCACCTTCCTCACCTTGCTGCAGGATGTACCCTCTTTCAGCCCTGTCCTTATCCTTGCCACTGCTGAGACTCACTACTCACAGCTGTCAGAAGAGGTAGGAATACAGTATACACACATCTGAGCTGACATTTTCTGATATACCTGGAGGCCTGCCCCGTGTCTTTTGTGGTAACAAATTGCTGTTGATACGGTTTCTTCCATTATGTGAGAGAAGAGTGTTAACCTGATGTTTTTTTACAAGATATTTGATGCTAAAGCATAATTGAAAGGGTTTCTTTCTTTATCTCATACTCAGGTGCGCTAGTGCAGATGCAAACAGGGTGTCACAGTCAAGGTCATCTGCTCCCACAAAGTTTTTACCTATTTTGGCTCCATCTCCCTTTTCTTGTCATTTATTCCACTGGCCACTTTTCTCCCTGGGTATCCCCAATCCTGCTCCTTCATCCTTCCACTTGGATTTATTATTCTCTTTCTGAAAGCCAAAGCAGAGTCAGACCACCCGTTGTGGCGCTCTAAGGGAGGGATTGGAATAGTGTGAGGGGATATAGAGAAAATATGGGGGGGGGGGTGAAGGGCCAAATAAAGAGGAGGGTCCTTTCTAGTCAGGCAACAGAAGGGCTTTAATTACGTCCGGGGGTTGGCAGCCCCACGTCTTCACCCCAGGACACGCACCATATCAATATGCCTGTGCAGACGGTGCAGGTTTTTTTTCTGTTTCTGTCTCTGTTTATGTGTGTGGCTGCTGTTTTGGCAAGACCTCATCCCTGGCCATGCTCCAAGGTGATTCTTTCTCTGTTGTTGACTCATTAGGACTCAGGCACCTGGGCTGTTGTACTCATTGAGGCCCAAGCTCTTATTTAACCTCTGTAGTTCTAGTAGCCTTTTTTTCTTTGTTTAATTTTTTATTCTCATTTGGTCACTTTTATTCTTTTTTTGTTTCACGCCATTCTTTATTTCCTTTATGTTGTGTGATTGATAGTTCTCCACAATTCTTACATTTTTGCTGTCCTTCATCATGTTTGTTGGTTCACATGCTGTGTTTAAGGGGAACTAATCCCCTCTGCAGACCATTCAGAGTCAACTGGTTGATTGCTTTTCATTACGTAATAGGTGACTGGCAGTTACTTTTTTCCTCACTTTACCTTTTCTTTGGTCATTCATAGCCATGTAGCCTGGACATTTGGAAAGCACGTGCTGGGACAAATGGAGTGCTTTAGTCAATATGGAGCTAACATGAGGGTATCAGGAGTGTCTTAGTATATGCTGATTTTCTCTTTTGTGTTCTTCCTCATTTCAGTGTCTTGCACTGCTAGTTTGTAGTGGCCTCACATCATTGCACTTGTTAATCAAAAAAACATTTTTTACATTGTAGAAAGACCCCATATTAGCTCACATTTAAAGCTATATTTTAAAACAAGTCATTATGCCGGAGTCTGTCTTATTCCCACACTGGCAAAAATAAATGATTGATATAAATAGTTGACAGAAAGATAAACTTTATTGCCCAACTCTTATGCTAGATTACTGCCAAGTTGCTGCTTTATTGACTCGAGGATATGTGCCATGCCTTTCATTGTTGACAATCTCACTGCTGGAAATTCAATCAGCCCTGATTCTATTTGGTGGACTGGCTACTCTGTAAATGAAATGAAGTTGGATGTCTTAGGAATAGTGTTGTGACGATACTGGAATTTCTAGGTTTGATACAATACCTTGAAAAATATCAATATTTGATACCATATTTGATACCGCGGGGGGAAATTTGACCTTGATTAAATTACTGAATTATCTTCTTAACTGATCTTAGTAACTAAAGTTAATAGTATTGTGTGTTAAGCAGAACAGTATCAGTTAATTTACTTCTGACCTTAGTCAAAGTATTTTCCCATCAATTAAAACTCTGCTGTCTGAGATTCCTCAGGTCTGATAGCTCGGGGGTGGATTAGCTTAGTTTTGAGACTTTATACATGTCTATTAGTTAAACAACAGGACAACTGTCTTATTAATAAAAGTTTACGGGGACATCTTGTTTAATACTTTAGTGATGTTGAAAGGGAAGACGTCTGCAACCTCTAGGTTTTTTACAGAGGACGGTGTGTGGGTCCTGCAGGTGCTTTGCTTGTTACCACCGCTCTGTACCGTCACTTTCATATGGGCTTGCTCGTATCCTTTGGCAGCATCCAATCACAAGTGACGAGTACTAGCTAATCACAGCACAGTAAGGCGGGACTTGTCGAAACTGGCAGGAAAAAATACGCAAATGAGACGAGAAGAAAGCGCTGTGAGTGACAGAAGGCGGGCCTTTGTGGGCACTGCAGCCTGTGTGTATCAGCTCGCTGTTGGAGAGAAGAGAAGTGCATTTTCAGAATCGATACCGTGAAAATGAACTTTAAACCGTTCTAAAAATCTATATTTTTGACAGCACTACTTTGGAATGTATCAAACCTGTAGCGATGTTTAGGACCCACTGGATGCTTCAGACAAGCATTGTTAGTTGGTTTTCATAACTATACTGAATTATGAATGACCCTAACCAGTACCAAATAAAAAAACAAAAACAGCAACACACAACAACTGCTGCTAGTGATTTGCCATGTGTGGAAGTCTGTAAGGGGAACAAATCTAGTAGTTGGTTCCACTGAAACTGTGCCCCAGGTTTTCCAGAAAAAGAATATGCTCTTTTCTTAGGCTGTTCACATGTTAATCAGATCTGTCTTGTCTAATAATTGGACATATTTGCTATAATTGTTTTGTTTTTCAAATTACACGTCTTATCTCTTTTCTCAAATGTGGCCCAGTAGCTTGTTTCAGCAAGGTTTGAGGAGTTTATTGTTTTAAATGTTTATGCATGGATATGCTGCAGTTAATGGTGCTTTAAGTGATTTGGCTATTTCTGAGAGGGTTGTTTCACTATCTGGCACAGAGAACACAGTGACAGCTGCCGTCTCAGCTACAAACCTCAGCAGGGAAGAAGCAGCATCCCTCCCCAGCCAAAACGGACATGACAGGCTTGGGTCCAACTACATAGCCTCCCTCCCTTAACAGCCATTCACTTGGCTTAGATTGACTTCCTTCTCGGTGGAAGGACAATGGAAATTGCTAGAACATGTTATTGTAGGGTGAAGTAACTGCAGTTAGAGAGAGATATTGTCCCATCAGTCTGAACTTCAGTGCTGTAACACTTTTTCTATGTGTGGTTTGAGGCATCTCCAAGTGCATTTGAATGGCATTAACAGCATGTTGAAAGAATGCTTTGCTTTGCGACAGTTTTACCATAAGGACCTGGGTTATTGTAAGTAATCAGTAATCTGTTTTCAATGCTGTGATAAAGCAGATACTGTACCAGACAAAATCTGTGTCTTCCAGAAAAAATATCCAGATCTTTTACTTTTACTATTGCGATCTTTTACTATTTAGCACATTTTTCTAAGAATCAGGCAATTTTTTTTAGAGCTGTATTTTACTGAGAGTGCAGTACACTTTTGCTTGCACTATGAAGTGTTGCAGCACAATGCAGATTACCTGTTTCTGATATCATATCAGAACATCTATAGCTTAAAGACTTACCATATTTATTTCACACAATAATACATTTTGTTACTATGTGCAACAGTAGCTGACAGGCTGGAAAAATCTGTTTGCTGTTGAAGTAACGCACTCCTACTGAGGCACCCACATTGTTAATATAATTAGTGAATATAAGAGGTCATATTTTGCTTTTTCCCTTTCCTTTATTGTGTAATATATCTTTTTTTTGTGCATGTAATAGGTTTGCAAAGTAAAAAAGCCCAAAGTCCACCCCAAAGGGAGTTACCATCTCCCACAGAAAAACACTGCTCTGTACAGCTTGATTGTAGTCCAGCCTTCACTTCCGTTCACAAGTTGTCACTTTGTAACATGCCTCATAAGCGTAGCAGCTAGTCGGGCAGGCCCTCAAAAACACCGCTGGGTAAACACACTGAGCTGCAGTACACATGGTGACAAGACGTCCTACTGCAGCCTCCCCTCATCCCCGCTCTACCTACCAAATATTAGACAGTCAATTGCTGGTGCTAATCATGACGACGACTTCGTCTATTGGCCCAACCCTTGTACCTAGTTCAATTAATGGTGTAAAATTGTATTGACTCCAATTATAAATGATTGGGAAAATTATTTGAACCATGTTGATGGTGTCATCTTGAGTTCCATTAGCAATATACCAATGCGCTGTGACAGATGATCTGACAAGCACTTGGTTTGAGTACACTGAACCCTTAAATGACTTCCAAGTGCACAGTAGCTTTTTTTGTGTGTCTCCAAAAGCAAGTCTTAGAGCATTGCACTTTAAAATCACTAGGCATTTTTCTTGAGTGGATGTAAAACGTGCTGTTAGTGATAGCAATAATCATCAGAAAAATCCGTTTTCACTGTCCATTCATCCATTTCCTGACACTTCCGGGTTCAGGTCACAGTGGCAGCAGACTAAGCGAAGTAGTCCATACGTCCTTCCCCCTTAGCCACATCCTCCAGCTCTTTATTTATTTATTTTATTTTTCCCAGGCCAGTTGGGACATAATCCCTCCCGCGTGCCGTCAACCTGGAGGCATCCAAATCAGATGCCCGAACCTGATCTGATTCCTTACAATGCGAGGGAGCAGCGGTTCTGCTCTGAGCTCATTTTGGTCACTTATGTCTGTCTCCATTATTTCAGTCATTACCTAAAGCTCATGACCACAGCTGAGGGCTGGACTGTAGATCGATTTGTAAGCCGAAAGCTTGGCCTTCAGGCTCAGCTCCCCTTTTAACACAACGGCCCAGTATAACTTCTGCATTACTGCTGACACTGCACCAGTCTGCCTGTCAATCTCACACTCCATCTTACCCTCAACCTACTTCTCACCATCTGGACTTGAGTGTGTGCATTATTGTTCAAATGTCATTATCAACATTTCCTGTGCTTTGTTTATTGCAGGACATTTTACAGCATTTATTTTGTGTGACCCTTTCTAATTTTGGAGCATTAAGCCACCATCTTTGGACCACTGTGATTCAGGAAGGTGTCTCAGCTATAGCTGTTTTTATGTGAATTACATGAAGAGTTATTCACTCAAGCTGTGTTTTACTGCCATCTCATTTTACACCTGCAGTAAGGACTTTTTTTCTTCAGAAAATTGAGATGGCGATCTAGTAACATGACAGTCTAACAGAATGTTTTAGTTTGCTTTTAAGTCAGTTTGTGCAGTTAAGAATTGATCATGCTAGCAGAGCAGGTGTCCAATTTTGTTTTATAGTTGCTATCCTGCCAGACATCCCCAATTTTCTTTGTATATTCATCTCTCTCCTCTATCCGCCCTCCCTTTTTTTCCCCCAACCATTCATCTATCCACACATTTCTGCTATCCCCCCTGTGTCAACAGCCCTGTAGCTTTTATCATGATGAAAAATATCATTACCTGCTGTGTGCTACATACACACATACGCTGTCTCTGGCTCGCCTACTGTCTCTCGTTTTTTCTCTGTTCCTCCTTTCCTTTCCCTCTTCTGAGGGGAGAGAGTGCAAAATCCAGAGAGACAGGATAAGAAAGGGAACAGAAGGCAATGCAGAGAGAAACAGAACAAACAAGTCATGGGGAAGGGAGAGGATCGATGTGAAAGACAGATGGGGGAAGATATAAAGTAGAAAGTAGGTGCTTAGTCAGCAACAGGGCTTCCCATCGGGAGCAGCCTTGAGCTCCATTACGGAAGTGAACTGGGATCTTAGAAGACCCCTGTAGCCCCAGTATAGATGCACACTATATATTAAGGTAGCTGGAAAAGGCTCTCATATTTGTCTGCAAATACAATATAATAATTTATACAAAAAAGTAAAATAATATGTCGCCTGGCCAACATTGGTTAAAAATACCATACCACCTAGGGTTATCGGTGTTAGGACTAAAGTGAGGATATTTTTTTGTGCCTGGAGAGTCAGTGAAAATAGTCCCAGCGATATAATAGTTGCAGGATAATCCATTGCGATCATTTGGCTGGAATACTCATGGTATCCCTCCCAGCTATTGTTTGGACCATAAACATGATGGTAAATTCACAAAACTAGTAATCCACAATGTCAATTATCCACTTATTATAATTGAGAATATAAGGATGTGTCAGCCCTTTACAAACACTACTGATACGTAAAACAAATGTAATGAAATTGACAGTTGGCGTTAAATCAGGTAGTAGTAGATTGGCCAAATTTTGTTAGAGAATCGGTTTGGTGCAGTGGGTGTATAAAATGACATTGGATTAAAATGTAATATTCTCAAAAGCCCAATAATTACAACGGGAACTAAAATTAAGAAATGAAAGAAGCAGATTTACTGTGACAGAACATGAGATATTAACCTTCCACACAGCCAACATAGTGTTATCATAGTATGTGAATTTTCGGCTATTCCAGTTGATAGCATAAATCTAGCTAGCTGTCACAACCTTTGTACTTGCTGTTATATGCTTTACCTGTCTGTTTTTATGACAAGAAGAATTCAATCTTAAGGCATAGCAATAAATGGTGTTGGTCACTTATCCAATCCTTTGATGAATTTTAATACAGGTAAGAAGTATTTTCCAGAGAACCTATGGGGAGGTAGTGACCCTGTGCCCTCCAGGAGAAGAGGACAGGAGGAACTTCTTCTCTGATCTGATGCTGGTCCAAGCAGCCAGAGCTCCGCCGCGCCTCAGGAATACAGGTACCTATTGTATTCATTTAGGCATGCACATTCATGATGAGACATCATGACTCATCTCTGCTGTCTAGAGGGCAGCATTGTCTGCGTGTGCTTCTTTCATTCATAGCCCCGTTCTCAACCTTTGTGGATCCAGTAAAAGGTAGAGAAGCAGACGTTATTTGTCCGACAGCTTTGTGGAGACCAAAATGGACCCCACAAGTTTAAAAGGCTTTTTCAGGAATAAGGTTAGGGCTAGGCATGTAGTTGTGACGGTAAAGGTTATGATAAGGTGCATTATGTGAATGATGGGTAGAGAATGCTTTTTGGGGGACTTGGTTTTAGGGTTCAGGTTAGAGCCCTGCATTTCAGCCCGAACCCAACGGGCCCCGACTTATTTATGCCCCTAGGGCCGGGCTTCGGGCCAATTTTCATGTCATAGTTCACATGCGGACCGGGCCTCTGGCCTTTTTTGGGTTATGCTTTTTATATTTTTAGACATTAATTAAAAGAAAATAGGAGAAGTTGACGTCGACGATAGAAAAACAAACATAGAAAGACATTTCATAACCTGTTTTCTGTTAATCTTATAATTACACTGATATATGACTGACATGACAGTCGCACACACGCATGCACGCACGCACACAGAAGGTTTCTCGGCGAGATGTGCTGCTCTGGTGGAAACAGCATGAGACCCTGCTACCGCAACTGTCAAGACTGGCTCGCTCTGTGTTTAGTGTCCCCGCCAGCATCAGCAGCGAACATGTCTTCAGCGCAGTGGGAAGAGTGATAGAAGAGAGGAGGACGGGGTTAAAACCTTCCACTGTGGATGCTGTTCTTTTTCTCCACGATGCTCTGACTGTTCTAACTTTTCGTTTGATTGGACTTTATTTTCGTTTAACTGTTGGAAACTACTGGAAAAAGAATGGCCATGTTCTTTGGTGCATTATAAGGTAAGAGAACCTGCAAGTTTTTTTTAATTTATTTAATTTGTTTAGATTGTAGACTATTGCTCATTTCGTTCTTCGAGCGCTGTTTCGAGCAGCCTGCCTGCTTCACTGTAGTATTTCAAAAATGTTGTTTTACTCACTGGTTTAATGAATAAACATTTATTAAACTAATGGTCTGTGTGATATGCTTGAGGTGTGTGTGTGTGTGTGTGTGTGTGTGTGTGTGTGTGTATATATATAATATAAAAAAATAAATAATAATTATGGATTTTATTGTAGCTAAGTAAAGTATTAGCGTTGATTTGAGAGGCTAAATTGATCAAACATGTTTTACTCGCTGTTGGCTCGGCTGAAGAAAAGGCTCCAAACATTTGTCTTTCATTAAGAAATGAAAAGAAACATAACTAACAAAACTGACATATTTTAATGGCTGCAAATAGGGCAGGCGGTTGCTATGTAATGAACAAAACAAAAAAACAGAAACAGGCTCGGGCTAATAATTTTGATGAGCTGTCGGACACGGGTCGGGCTAGGGCCTGAGCGGGTCGGGCCTAGATTTGAGCCCCGTGCAGGGCTCTAGTTCAGGTTACAACATGGTTAAGGTAAGGGGCTAGTGAATGCAATATGTCAATGAGAAATCCCCACAGGCATGTGTGTGCGTGTGCCTAAATCACATTCACACAGTGGAGTTTAATGTTGGACATATACTGAATAGGTTTAATTTCACTTGATTTAATAATAGAAAAGTACAGATGTAAGATATTGAGGGTCAAATGTAAGATTGTCCCAGTGTGAAGTCTCTTTTTTTCCTGGACCTCTATATCCCTCACCTATATCAAATTGTTGGCCAATTTTAATCCACATCCAGTGACGCCCCCATCCACCACTCCAGCTGCCATTGCCCCAGGCTTTCGAATGGAAATGGTGCCCAGTGTTCATCCGCAGTTTCCTTATTGATGCAAGGCAGGGGTCCAGCCGCTTTACTTGCCCTGTGCTCCTCAGGGGTCTGCAGTCTGGCTTCCAGCAGATAGGCCTGCCGAAAGGCAGGTAGTTGAATTGCTATGAGAGGGCCCGGCTGCTGTTCGCCACAGTTAGAATCAGGGTTTAGATGGCTGCTAGTGACTGAAGCGGCCCAAGGTACTGTGGAACATTCCGAACGATGCCAGCAGATGCCTTAGGCGAGGACTGGTGCATTGGGAGAGGAGGGCGAATATATGCTTCCCTTGCCTTATCACTCTATCATTGGTGAGAGGCTTTTCCTTAGTGTATTTCAAACCTGTGTTTGGGAAGGAGTGTAGCTAGATTATTTTCTTCACCTGCAAGAATCTTAAAACATGTTTCTTTTTTTTTTTTTCACCTGGGTTAAGTATTTTTTGGTCTGTCTGCAATGATGTTCCGAGGAAATGGTCAAGGATCAGGTTTGAGATGAGATGGTTTTTCACTTCTAACCAACGTGCTAGTTGTGTGTTTTATATATTATATGCGAAGTTGGTGTAGTGATTTTGCCCTTAGCGGAGCCCTTTGTGTTTTTCTTTCCTATGGGCAAACACGCAGATTCTTTATTTTGTTTCTGGATCTCTCTTGGTGTTAGATCTTTAGGTCTTGTCTATAGATGGAAGCTGTGAAAACTTTATTTTGTGAGCATACTCCTCTGTTTATGCTTCAACTTTTTCTCTCCTAACAGAGAGGTGTGAAGAGGTACTGCCGGTGGAAGAGGCTCCAGGCCCCAGAGCCCTGTCAGCAGAGGAGCAGCGCCGCTTGGCTGAACAGGAGGAGAACACGCTACGGGAGCTCAGGCTTTTTCTCAGGGATGTGACCAAGCGTCTGGCCACTGACAAACGTTTTAGCATCTTCAGCAAGCCAGTTGACATCGAGGAGGTAAAGAGGGAATGGACTCATGTTGGGACGCACACCCTGGCATCTCACTCACTGTTTGACAAAGCCTGTTTTAGCCCTTCTATTAAAATTTACTTTGTGTGTCAGGTGTCCGACTACCTGGAGGTTATTCGGCAGCCTATGGACCTGTCCACTGTCATGACCAAGATTGACACCCACCAGTACCTGAGAGTAAAGGACTTCCTGGTGGACATCGATCTTATCTGCGCTAATGCTTTAGAATATAATCCTGACAAGGATCCCGGAGGTGAGGAAGAAAATTACAGACATGCTCACGATTACACACATGCTCATACATTTTAGGGAACTTGTGTGTGTTATTTTAAGCTGTTTTCTCATATATATATATATATATATATATATATATATAGCAGTTAAATAAAACAGTCAAACGTTAGATGACACATGGTGTAATGTTATGTTACTATCACAGCAGTGATGCATAAATTACTTTAAACATAAATCAATTTGAAATGACTACTACTACTACAGAAACACGCTCCTCATGCTGATAATTTTAATAAACATGCTTGTGTGGAGACAAAAAGTAAACTGGATCAGCAGTGTTGACTTGATGCCGTCTTGACAAAGTGCTCTGGGATGCTTTCGCTTTACGTGTTCGTGCACAGCAGTTTTGCTCCAGTGAAGCTATTTCACAGAGCTCACAGAGCACCACATTGTTGGGTCTCTGTCTAAAATACTCCCAAACTTTGGCTGGTCGAAGGCGAGGTAGCTGCAGCTTGTTCTCCAGGGGAATCCCTGTTAATACCGGATGCAGTCATGCGCCGACACACGTTATGCAAATCAACATATTTTTGAAATCAATACCGTTAACTACGTTGATGATTTGCCCCAGCCGTACTTCCAGGCAGTCAAATTATAGTTAAGATGGGTTTCTTCAACTTGGACCACTGCACCAGTGAAAGGTCTGACAATGGCTCTGAGGATTTCATCCAGCAGTCAGGGTACCATTGGCTAGCACGTGGAGGACTGTGCGACACTCCAAGGATATGCCTCCCTAGAGCATCACTGACCCACCGCCAAACCGGTCATGCTGGATGATGTTGCACGCAGCAAAATGTTCACCATAGTGTCTCCAGACCTTTTCACATCTGTCACAGGTGCTCAGTGTGAACTGGCTCTCATCTGTGAAGAGAACAGGGCGCCAGTGGTGGACCTGCCAATTCTGGTGTTCTCTGGTGAATGCCAGTCAAGCTGCATAGTGCTGGGCTGTGAGCACAGATCCCACTAGAGGATGTCTGTCCCTTCATGGACAGCCACCTTCATGGAGTCTGTTTCTGACAGTCTGGTCAGAAACATGCACACCAGCAACCAGCTGGAGCTCATTTTGTAGGGCTCTGGCAATACTCCTCCTGTTCCCCTTTCACAAAGGAGCAGATCTGGTCCTGCCTCTTGGCTGATGCCCTTCTATGTCCCTGTCCAGCTCTCCTTGTGTAATGGCCCATCTCCTGGTATCTCATCCAGGATCCTGAGACTGTTGGGAGACACAGCAAACCTTGTGACAGCACGTAGGGATGTGCCATTCTGGAGGAGCTGGACTACCTATTGGATTGATATCCCTCACGTTTAATTGACTTAATTTTATACAGAGATGATTAAGTCTTCTATTACTTTTTGGGAAGTGTACATACATTAAAAAATGACATGGGAAAAGTTGAAAAGAGCTTGTTTCACAGAAGATAAAGGTACTTTTCTACCAGAGTCAAATTCTCAACAGCCATACCATGATGTAAATTAAAAGCTGCATACAGTAGGCCATTCAATTCATGTGACCATTTTAATTCTCGCCTTGTGTGTTTAGATGCTCCGTTTCCCTCGCAAAGATATAGCTCCCTCATTCTAATGGGAAGCAATTCTCTGCCAGCCCAAATGAATAAATCATATCTCTGTCTTTGCAGGCGAGGGCCTGGGTCATTTGTTGGAATGCAGGGTCTACAAATGATACACTAAAGGGGAAAAATGCAATTAGGCAGTTTAATAAAGAAGACTAACGAAGCCTCTTGCCTGCTCACCCAGTGCTCGGCCCAGGGAATATGGCCCAGACCCTGCACAATTATGCTGCTTGGGAAGTTCTACACCAGCTCACAAAGTGCTGGGAAAAAACCTCATTATCCCTCAGTGGTCCGTTTCTCCGTGTCCTTCACGCTATCTTTATCGTATTGTCCTCCATGCACTGGCTTCCTTGTCTTTCACCTCCTCACCTTGCTAAATAATTACTTTATGTTAAAAAGGCTGATATCTCGGCGCTCCACAATGTGACTGTCACAAATACTTCTTTGTTGCTTGAAGGAAATAGTGATAACAGCCTTTTGACTGAAGAAACCTGTGAGCAGCAGCGTTGTATGTCAGCAGATTCTCGTCTGTTCAGGATGGGAAAGGTTAGGCAGTGCCCATAAGGGTGCTGATGAGCTCTCTGCATCCCAGCTGGCCTTTGACACCTCTTCCACTGACAGGCATTTTTGCCCTTATAATGCACTTGTAGGTAGCGTGTGCGCACACACACACACACACACACACACACACACAAATTGCCTCCATCGCAATTACGCAGCCATCCTCCAATTAGACAAAGGAAGCTGGCAGATTGTGACCTCTCTGCCACTCACTGCCTGAATTGTTCTTCCTCTGCTTGCCGTAATGAGGGACTGCCTGTTTATGGTGACTGTGCTTTTAGCCTGCCTCTTCAGCTCAGCCTTTATTTTCCCTCGATAGATGCAGGAATAGGGAAAAAAGGGTTTAATGATGCTGTGGTACATCTAAGGGAAAAGAGGCATTAGAGTTATAAAGGTCTAAGGAGAGAGAGAAAGAGATATTTCAGATTGCATTCTTGTGTGTATGTGCGCCTGTGTGTACATCCAGCTTTGTCTTAGATGGTGTAAGTGTTTATATCAAGACCCATGCATGTCTGGAGTTCTGTCCGCTAACATTCCTCACCAGAAGCCCAGCTCTATCCTTTTTGTTCTGTGAGAAAATGCCACAATCCCTTTTCTCACAGATACAGTGCAATGGGGCGGGCCAGCTATCGATTCGACCCAGCATTGCGTTACATCCATGATAGGGTGTAGAGAACATGCAACATCAAACTACAGTCCTGCGCACGCCTTGATGGCAGGATCAAAATTAACTGATATCTGAATAAAAAACTTTGATAATGACGATGTCAGATTATACTGGTTTATGTCCTGCGTCCACACAGAAAACCACCGTTTTGTGTCTTGTGACAGTAGTGTTTTGTTTCACTGTCTCTTTTCTCAGACAAGGTGATCAGGCACCGAGCGTGCAGTTTGAAGGACACAGCCCATGCTATATTTGCTGCCGAGCTGGACCCGGAGTTTGACCGCATGTGTGAAGAGATCAAGGAGGCGCGAAGGAAGAGGGGTGAGAAAATCCCTCTACACTGTTTTACAATTAAGGGGTGACGCTAATAAAATTTGAACATTTCTCTTTAAAAATTTGCATGCACAAAAACATCCTTAATTAGCACTTAGCTTCTTATGAAAAGCACAGTTTTGCAAGATCATAAACTTTAATAACTCAATTTACTTGATAAATACTCATATGTTCTGTGCTGCCCTCTTTATTTGGGGATGGTTGTCTTCACGATATTATTGATAAATCTGACTAATATAGCAGACTAATAACACTGAACTTAAAAGCATAATTTGTTTATCTAAATCTATAAACATTTTGGAAGGAATACTCACTAACTTGAACAATGAGCCCTAGCCAGCGCATTTTTGCTGTGTACTTCCCAGCATGCCCTCTCACCCTCTCTTTTTTTTTTTGTACTAAGTCTTTGATAGATTATTTTAGAGAATATAAACCTGTTTTTCGTGGGGGTCTGTAGGTTAGCCCAGTAGTGCTTGATGGAGCAGTCAGTTTTTAATGTAGACTATGTGGCGCAGAAAGGAGCAATGCCCGAGGCTCCAGTGTTCCAGACAGTACCTTATGTGCTAGCTGTCTGCCTGGCGCTCTGCATCTCTAGACTCACCAAACAGCCCCGAGCGTTGATGAGTGGATTTAAGGGAAAAATCTAAATGAGGTTTATGCACAAGAAACACGTATGCGATGTAGTTAAATGGTACACTGAAGCTTTTAAGTATTGACTTTTATGCAAGTTGTCAAATATTGAGCATGAAGGCATATAATCATATGCAAATATTCCTGTTGCTATACTTGCCCACATGGGAACAGGCTAATTAACACACTTCCTTACATTGAACAAAGTGCCCATGTAATAGTGCTCTCACTTACCCGTGGAAAACGGTGTTTAAATATACTAAATGAAAATATCCAATAATTTATGTATCTTATCATGGCCGAGCTAGGTCCATCTGTGCACTTGCCAAGACAAAACGTGGCTTTGTGCAAGCATACCTGCACATGCAATGCACAAAATATTATTCTCACTCAGCTAGGGTTATTGTAAATAATAAAATATATTGATACACACTCTGAAACCATTTCAACAAGTTTTATATTGAAAACTACAAATACAATTGCCGTTTTGTTTGCACAAACAATAAAATAACAGCCAATACCTTGTAGAAAAAAGTGTGCATTCTCAAGATTTTATATTTTACATTAAATAGGTAGTGCAACAACTCCATGCACAATTACATGAAACCAAATAAGTCTTTAGAAGACAGTGATAGTAACTGCAATGAGCCCAACGACTGACGCAGAACAGCGTGTAGTGTTTTTACAAGAGCAGCTAACACTGAGAGCTTCAGTTTACAAGCTGTTAGCAAGTCAGACAGACAAACCAAAGCTAAAAGTTAACTCACCCTGCGTTCACTATAAGGTTATTTTCTTCAATCAAGTTTCCCTCAGCGCTCTCATAAAAACTAAAATACGACCAGACTTTAGAGTGACTGAAAAATCTCTGCAGCGCTGTCTTCTGCCGTGTTGTCATTGACCCAAAAAAACCCACGCTGCATACTGCAAATGCGCACCTGCTTCTGGGAGACTGTCGCTAACTTTGGTTGATGCTGGACAGTGTTTGCCGTGAGTTTATAATAGCGCAGTAACCAAACCCTGTTATCATGGTAATTAAAATGTGTACGGCAATAATAACCGTCAGGAATTTTACCATGGTTACCATTACATGGTTTATTGTTAAACCGGAAATTGTCTCATCTCTACACCCAGTTTCATAACTGGATCTAGGAAGGGAAGAAAAGACAGTGTCACTGTTGGTCCCTGCACAGAGTATATTGAAAGACTACTACAGTCGTAGTAAATTATACAATATACATTATGTTCAATACTTGGTAACCAAGGTTACAGAATCAGAAATAAGTCTAAAAACTAAAACTACATTGCTTTGATTCTTTTGTTGATTGATGATAAAGACATGTCCCTCCCTGCACTTCCTGGTTTTTGTATTTTCATACATGATAAAACAACCATTCTGCTATATAACAAACACATCTAAGTGCCTACTGCTCTCCCAATTAAACATCCTTCATCTTCACCAATTCAGAGAGATGAGCCAATCACGCACATTGTTTTTTAGAAATATTTTAAAGCTCAAACAAGTATTATGGGAACTGCACAAGAAGATCAACAATTTCTTCTAAAACACATTACAGTGTGCACAGCTCCTACCCCCTAAGGGCCTATTGACTTCTGACTTAAGCCACTGTGGCCTGACTTCCATGTCAAGTGGGAAACTTACCAAAGAGGAAGCAATTTTCAGAAGTCACTCTGTTGCTTTTGATTTTCTTTTTTAGCTACTAAAAGCACAGGATGCTAAATGAATATTGCAAGAGCAAAAGTCAACTGCCTGTGAGGAGGAATACAGAAGTGTAAATATTTCATCTTCCAGTCAAGGTCCCGTTGTAAAGCTATCAATTAGCCCAGCACTGCATGATGTCCAATTGCAGCAGTGTTCAAAACCCACAGTGCATCTGGGGGGATTCTCTCCCCCGTGACAAGATGAAAGGAGCTGTGATAAAGTTGGCCCAAAAATGAAATATCACTTGATGTCAGAGTTGAAATGTCTAATTTTCAGGGTCTTGCGTGTCGCTAGACTCCACTTCTGATTTTAATTCCCGTCACGCTCAAGCTCTCAGAGTGAAAAATTATACTGGATTTGATTTGTGTTGATTGACGTGTGTGTGTACCTAACACACCGTGTCACAACCCTTTCTTTTTCTGTTATACGACATTTTTATTATTGTCTGTCAAAGTCCCTTCATAGTCCTTTTGGTGTTTATACACTAGGGGTGGGAATCTCTAGGCACCTCGTGATTCGTTTAGGATTCAGAGGGCTGCTATAATAAAATGATAGACCGATGCTTCAGAACGAGGAGAGGACGCTAGCCAAGTGTTTAGTGTCATTAGTTCCATCCATCCATCCTTCGTCAACTGCTTATCCTGCATACAGGGTCGCGGGGGGCTGGAGCCAATCCCTGCTTACATCGGGCAAAAGTCGGGGTACACCTTGGACAGGTCGCCAGTCCATCGCAGTAGTATCATTAGCTGCGCATTGATATTAATAATGATGTGAAATTTTATTAGCGGTGGTCATTCGGCGGTGTGCCGAATACAAAGAGAGCACTGGTCTCTGTTATGTGCGTTATGTGAACGCCACAGACTATCCAGGCCGGACTTCCAAGTTCCTCCTTTTAAGTTCCGTCAACATTACGTTATCAATTAACATTTAGAAAATCATTTTTTGACATTTGTGAATCGATTCAGAATTGTCCGCTTCGCCATGCATCTAAGAATCAATTTCCCCCACCCATATTATTCCCACACACACACACTCACACACTCACTCTCTCTCTCCTTCCACCAGTATATTTCAGAAGTGTTTTCCCACTTACACACACTCAGTTGCACATGCACACACAGAGTGTTGTCTGTTGTCGGTAACTGATCCTTCGTGGGCACTGCAGACCTCCTGACGCCAGCTCAGCTGACGCCAGCTCCGGGAGCTGTGGCAACCAGAAAGCACCATGCTGCGGGAGAGGAGCAGGCCAGGAGCAGCACTCAGGGCGAGGCCACTGACAAACAGTGCACCACTAGTGAGTATTCAGACCGTCTTTCAGACCACACACTTGCATAATTGCTCCACAACCTGAACTTAAACAGGGTGGTTGATAAGAAGGACAAAGTGATCGTGCATATGTATCTTCACACCTTTATAGGACAAGGTAAATGAGTGGTAGTGTGTCCACTGCCACGGTACGAAATACACTTCATCATGCCACATGTTGATAAAAAATAGTTTTGGTAGATACTTTATTGAACCAATTTGCTTGTGAAATGGCGAAAAATGACTACTATCACTGAATAATATTTTACAATTTTGCTAACCACTTGTAAAATCATGTGCAATAGCTTTTTTGCACATGACCTCATACTGATTGTGCCTGCATATTTTTATAAAAAGAAATGCAGTTACACCCCAGCTCTAACAAATGCAGAAATAAATCAAAATAAGTGCACTTTTACCTTTCTGTTTGACTCACTCACACTCAAACTTTGATTCTCTGTTTCTCATCTTGTTTTTTAACTGTCTCTGACGCAGCAGCAAGCAGCTGTGTTGTATGAAAACAGTTATACCAGATGTATGTGGTGCCACACACCTGCATGCTCACACATACACACGCATACACATACATTTCTCCGCAGTGGGGAAGCAACACGCTGAGCAGCCTCATTAGCGAGACTGCTCTCTCCTAACCACTCAGAACATGACCATGCCACAGAGCAATTACATGCCCACCTGTGGCAAACGGCAGGTGCCTAAGGGTGAAGGGAGGGCCAGGTATGGGCAGGGGGGCAGACTAATGAGGCTGTTACCTGAATGAATCAGAGGTAAGCAGGTTTTACATGTAATCTGAAAAATGCCCTTTAGCTTCCACCTGGACAAAATAAGGAGGGTGAGATGGGCTAAAAGAGGCGCCTTCAACAATCTAGAAAAGACGGACAAAAGTGTTGAGGCAGGGTAAGCGGCATAACACATCCTCTGAGTGAAAAAATATTCACCAAACGTTGCAAATCACATGTGATGCCTTTTCTGTGTGACACAGCTTTATCTTACTTTATGGCAAATATGTGACATGAATTTATTTATTTGGTGAAGCAGTAAGCATTAATTATAATGGTCTGTTTGTTGTAGCCAAAGTTTTGATAGATGTGTGTGTGTGTGTCTGTGTAGTACAACTGTCTAACACAAGGTGGTGCTTGTCCCTCATGAGAGCCTCCCTAATGGAAACCAGGGAGATGGTCTCCTCTTGAGATGAGGGCCTCTGTTGGCCACCATCAATAATGTAATACTCAGGGCATGTCTCAAGCTCACTGCAGTTTATCTTGACCCGCTAAGCCAGAAGAAAACAGTTAGGTAGTGGGGAGTTTCATATTTAGACTGAATTGCTTAGTTACCCCCAAAAATAATTCAGTCCAGGGTAAGGTAATGGAGCTTCACTGAACACGTAACATCAGACTTGATTCAGTGGTTTTTTAAAGATTAAAAGATTTTTTGCTCAAGGGTAGAGATGTACTACATAGAATCTAATGCAGTGCAGTACATCAGTCACTAACAACAGCCTACATGCCTAGAGCTCATTCAGCATCTCTGGCAGTCTGAACAAAAACTGAACATGGCTCTTGAACTCATTTCAAAAGCCAAAAGTTCACAAATGTATGCTTTATCATTTTATCACATGATATTGTGCAGGTGTACTTAATAAACTCACATCGGGTGTACATTTTTAGGGCATATGTATTAGGGCCCCAGCTAACATTTAAAGTAAAACAAGAGTATAAATTAATGTTAATCAACTAATTGATTTGTTATGTAATCCAGACAGACCTCTCACCTATTTTTTTTTTTTTTTTTTTTAAGGGTGACAGCCAACAGTGGACCTGCTATATGCTACTTTTAGCTGCAGTCTTTATCTACAAAGCCAAATGTCACAGATGCGGACCACCAGTTTAGAAGCTCTTGGGAGAGTCGTTATCAGCCTCCACCAGAGGCTTAATTAATTAAGCCAACTCGGTTGATTAATTTGTGACTTCAGCAGCCAGCTCTCACCTGGAGCACCCCAGCAAGGCAGCTATTAGGCTAATTGATCACAGAGTCAGTCATGTCTGGAAATATGACACAGCCGCATAATGAAAGCGTAGTAGCATTGTAGCATCTGGTGGAGGAGATGCCAATATCTGCGCCAATATTGAAGAAATAATCTGTTCAGGAAATGGCACCCACTCCAGCCAAGTCATTTTGGGGTTGTTGGCTTTCCCTTCCTCTTCTGTGGAAGGTCGGGACACATGAAGGTTAAAGTTATCCCAGATCATTACCTGCAGGGGGAAGCCTATCTGGAGCTGTTTTGGTATCTGCAGTTCTATAGGGCTTTTATCTGGGCCACCTCTCTGTGTCTCCATCTATCCCTCTTTTCTGTTTGCCTAGAGCCGAGAATTGCCTGTGACATTCAGATATAAGAGAGAGTGGTGGCAGGGATGAAGTGCACTATTTCCAACCATGGAGAAAGTTACGTGAAAGGCTTTTTGAAAGCTAAGGATATTTCTGAATCAGGTGTTAAAAGCAGTGGTCGTGAATAAGCGCGGATGTTGAGATCTAGATGGCTGGGGCAGGTGCTGCCGCAGCCGGGTCAATCAGGGGTAGGAAGATGGGAGACTTTGCTGTTGTTAATGCGCAAGGAAGAAGGATGTGGTTTCCATTAGCCTGCATGGAAAGCTCTGTCATGGTTTCTCAGCTCCCTTGCCCTGTCACAGGCCTTCTTTCTATTCCCCTCCCCCTCTCTTGCCACTCCTCCCAGCAGGAGCTAAAAACCCAAGGCCCATTACCTGGGCCACAGCCCTGGGTTCATTTGTAGTGCATGACCACAAGGATCTGGTTCATATGGAGTGCCTTCCATTCATTCATAATTTAGTCCTCTCATTCATTCATGACTGTTTTTTGCAAGCTAAATCAGCTGTTTGTTGCTGTGACAGTTGGAAGGCATATGCTATCAATTGCCAACTACATATTAATGTCTGATATGCTGATTATTCTCTTGCTTTTCTTAAATGTCATACTCCTACTTAAGTGGTGTGCCACTTTTCCAGTTAGGCAAAAACCTTTCTCAGTCTGTTTTTTTTTGGCATGGTTCACCAGTGTTTTTCCACTGCAAGTTGACAAGCTTGTCCTTATTCAACTGTTGAACTGTTTGCGGAAGAAAAGAATAATGATGCGGGCGCTGCATAATGTGTCCTCTGCGTCACTCAACAGCATGCCCAAGGCAACAGCTCCCAGGCTGCATTCATGTAGATGGAACGCTGTGTTTTGCCTCTCCCCTGCCTTGTATCTCACATCACCTCAAGCAGACAGTGTCAATCCATCACAAGACCTTGATAGGATATTTAAAGTCATAATAAACATCTCTGCTTCCTTTTACCTCAGTCTGAAGTAGTTTCTGCGTAAGAGGATGGCCTGGGTTTTTGGTCAGGACAGAAGTACAACAGGCATGCAGGCAGCCTGTGACGTGCTGTCATGGTTACAGTGCATGAAGAAATACTGTAGGTTTAAAGGTTTTCCTTTTAACAAACACAAAGCACTGTTGAAGAAAATTCTAGTAACTTGATTTTCTCATCTGTGCCTTTTTCTGTTTACATTGACGTAGGACCCGCTACACTTACGGAAGGGAGAAGTTTAACCTTGAAGCAAATGTTTTTTGAAAGCTAACTGATGTCCATAATATCTGTCAAGTATTTGGTTTACCAGCAGCGCCTACACATACAAACCTATTTAATTGCCACTGTCGCTTTTCTAAAGTTCTGCTCTGTGTGCTACATTTGACACGACATTTCAATGAATTGAGAGTTGATTTACATGTGAAGTGTTTAGCTAACGGCATCTAAGTTCAGACAAGGTTAAAGAGACTTTTTTTTTAGTTTGCTACTATTTTTGCCTGTGGTTCTCTCACATTTTCTTTTCCATCCCTTCATCAAAATATTCCCACTTGCTTTCTTTCTTGATATCATTTGTTTTGTTCCAAATTTGAAAGTTTGAGAAGAAAATGAAGATCTAGGCTGGATCAACTAAAGGACAGAATTTGTTTGGCAAATGCTAAACAGGGTTGTCTTCAGTTTACATTACATGTACCCTAAACTGTTCTGAACGGCATCTGGTACATACTACAGGTGATGAATTGTATCTGGTTCTGCGGATGCAATATTTCTTCAGCTTCCCAGGGGATACAGTTAGAACACAGTAGTGGTCAACAGCAGAAAACAAAGCATCTTCCCTGAAACTGAAATGCCGAAGTTATTATTAGTTAATAGAACTGGACATTGATTCTCCCAACGCTAGTCTCAGCTACCAGAGGAAAACAATCTTGAGCTGCACACTCTGACACCCTGCAACGCTCACTAATAAAATCCATGCAAAGCCCTTAGTGAATAAGCGCTGAGTTTAAGCTGCCATTTTGTGGGCACAGATGCCTCTTGGATCATTGTGGCACCAAGCGTGAAATGAATGTAAAATCATCCATGATGCCTCTTGCTTCCATTTATTGTTTTAGGGTGCAGATGAGCTGATGACATGGTAGTGTCTCTGAAGATTCATTCTGTGTCTGTGGGTCTTTTCATTCCCAGCACATCACTGTGTATAGCTTAGTGTACACAATTGACAAGTTTGGGTGGTGATCCTCTTCACAGGATTGTAATGTTTATTACTGTGCAACACATATAACCATATATATTATTGTAAATAGCTTACGTTTCTGCCTGAAACAAATGAGCCCGGAGAGTTGCACTGGAATGATTGAGCATTGCTGCTCATTGCCTCTGTGCATGCCCAATGACTGCAAGCTGTGCTGCCTAAGGATGATAGAACGGTGATGGGAAGGGAGAGTAGAGTGAGTGAGTGAGTGAACGAGTGAGGGAGGGAGGCTTTTGAATGCTAGACAAAAAGAGTTATAATGCTGACAATGCCCAATTACGATACATGGTTATTGCTTTTTCAGAAGCTAGGTTTAGTGTTAGTGATACAGACGATGCCTGGATTAGGGCAAGGGTGAGCATGTAAAATACTGCCAACATGTAGGTGGTTATTTAATTGCTGTTTTTTTTTCTTCACCTGATATCAAAGCTTTGTAAAGCTTAGCAGCCTTCATACACTGTCTAAGTGCTGATTGACTGGTTAATTTGATGTCTGGACCTCAGGTGACACCTTCATTGTTTTGAGATTGTGTTTTCTTTCTAGGAATATCTGTCCATCACAAATTACATTCAGAGTGTTCCATGGGTGGTAGAAAGGTTTGGATTTTCACAAAGGATTGGCTGGCCTGTCATTCCAATTAAAATGGATCTGGTGTTGTGCTTTCTATGATAATGTGTTTTTTTTTTTTTCTCTCTCTGTTTATCTCCAACAGTAAATAGCAGCCCATCTTCTCAGCATTTAGGCTGTACTACTGACAGAAAATTATACAAGGTCTCCTGAGCGTTTACTCTCATTGTTTAGTTTTTTTTACTTTAGTGCAGTCGATTAGTCAATTTCAGTAAACATCAGAAGCTACTAAACGCAAGCAGCCTAATGTGGTGCATTCCCTCTCTCTGCTTGGTTCTGATAAGTTGTAATTGACTGGAACAATTGCACAAACATGATGCATTAGTGCTTGATTAGCTGGAATGACTTATGGATTTGTTGGTGAAATCCAAATTATCTTTTGGACTTCATGCACTACTCAAAGAGAACTTGATGAAAAGTGAACTGGTATCTGTTTCCCATTAAGATCCCCCTTTTATAACGTGGTCAGCTTGTGTATTATTGTTTACACTTGAATGCAGTGATATTTTGATTGTCCAGTTACCAGCTGTCTGATTTAATATGTATTACCCGCCATATGCTGGTAATCTCACAGGAGACATCACACTAATCACTATTCTCTCAGATTCTGTTGTATTGTTTTGTGTATTTTGTGGACATATGCTTTAGAAATCTTAATTGAGTAGTTTTAGATTTGCTCCATTGGTTTTGGTTGGTATTGATACTGATACTGTTACATAGTCTTTCCCAGAATAACAGATAAGCTAATGTCTACATGTTTTGTACTAGAGATTAACTTTCCTAAACACAAACTCAACCACCCATGCACACAGCTCTGGGGACTCTTTAAGTGATGACCACATTAACACGACACATCAGACCACCATAAGAATAGTAATGTGCGCCGACTGGGTTTTTAATTACATCAAATTACTCGTAGAATTGCACTTATCCAGGCTAATCGCCTCGTCTCCATTAAATCCAGAGATGAGATGCATTTTCTCTCAACATAGCTGCCCCTTTCCAGCTAACCACTCATTAAGACATATCCTGAAAAGTCGAGGGCAGTTATGTAACTCATCAGCTCTCTACTACTCAAGTTAGACCTGTGGTTGGTTCATTATTAATTTATCAAACTGTCTTATCTGTGTCGGTTACTAATGGTCGCATTTTCATGCAGCGTTAACATAGCACATTTGAGTAAGAGCTTTTAATTATTTTAGTTCTGCTCTTTGTTGTGGCACCATAATACCATACTGGGGTCTGTGTAAGAAACACTTGGCTGTAAATTGCTCTTTCTCTCAGACCTTTTCAGTGACTTAAGTAAAGCTTTATTCTCTGATCAAAGCATTAATCATTCTTCCATTCAGTGAGCTGCAAATATAACTGCGTTCTATTTGTATATGCATCCATACATGGGCGCCTTTTACAAATGCCAATCCACTATAAACTATGATCAAACATTAACATGCGGTTGAATTAACATCTCTCTGGAGGTTTGAACAAAATTTGAACAAACAGATTTATTGCAGAGCTTTTGTATTAAATTGTATCACATTGTAAGATATCAGGACACTGACTTTTCCAAGTCCATTCACTGTTGCCCAGTTATTGTAGAATATTATGTGAGGTAAAAACTACTGAAGGCTATTTGTTTACATTTTAATTGCCGTTGATACATTTTGGAATCCTAATTAAATTTAGGTTTTGCATGTTGGGAAAGATCTGATTTGCAAATCTCTCTGTTGCACGACAGTATTATAGTCATGGAAATTGGTTTAAAGTTATGAAAAAGTTTTGAAATCTAATTGTAAGATAAGTGTGGGAAGAACTTACATTGCCTCTGAAAATATTCTCATTGTATAACAATGTGTAGATAATCATCTACTCATTTTAATATCACTAGTAAAAATGAAGAATTTTATATTTGCTATATCCTGTAGGAGTTTTATCAGTGATATTGCAGGTAGCAACATTGTAATACAATTGCCTGCCGTCCCACCTGCTGACCACTGGTTTTTATTGGAACAAAATGTGAATTGTGTAAATGTAAATATATAATAATTTAGCTACAGTCAAACATGATCTGCTTCTCCATGGTATTTTTACTGCAGAAAAAAAGTCAAAGCTGGACCAATAAAGAAACTGTAACAGTGAATGCATAGGAACTCAGTTTGACACCTTGAAAAGACCATTCAGTTGGTAATGGCAAGCAAAAAGTAATTTGACAGATTAGCAGATCAAGAGCACAGTGCCACTTGAATTGCCTGCCTGAGCTAGACAACTTATATACTCAGTAAGAACATTTTTATTGAGAATAAATATTAATACAGGTTTTCATCCTGGTGCCAGGGTCTGTTTTGATCACTGCGGGCAGAATTGTTGAATCAGCAAGAGCAAGAACTAATCAATAGTAACCCTCTCAACACCTCAGAGTCGAACACCAACTGCACCATGGGGCGGTTTGAGTTAGGATTAGCCTTTGTCTAGACACTGTCTAGTAAAATTGCAATTATTTAGTGGAGGGCCCACCATACAACCAAACAGCATTATTCCTTGATGCAGTTCATAACAGTAAGGAGTCCATAATCTGCATTCTTGAACAAGACTTCTAGATAATGGGTGTTGTAGCAGCAAAGAAAAAGTTTTACTCACTGTCTTTACTAGTAATCTGTGATGACATCATGACATTACACATGTGACTGAAAGAGACCTAATTTTAATATATTTGCCACCATATAGTAGAGTCAGTGTATCTTTAAAAATGATCCAGTAAGGTGTCTATGTATAGCAACAAATCCCTGTGTAAACAGTTTTTAATTTAATATCTCTTTTCACTGAGTCCTATTATTATACAATCCCTTAACAGACTCAGAGGGTATCTAATTGGTATCGAATCTAATCAATTAAGCAAGAGTAAGAGTTCTGACAAAGTACAATGGCTATCCTTCACAGTGAATGTGATACATGATCATGGCTTTTCAGCAAGTCAGCAGAGTGTAAGTAAAAATCCATCGTCAACCGCTTATCCTGCGTACAGGGTCGTGGGGGGCTGGAGCCAATCCCAGCTTACATCGGGTGAAAGGCGGGGTACACCCTGGACAGGTCACCAGTCCATCGCAGGGCAGTGTAAGTAAACAGAGCAACTTTATATTCAGGAGTAATCTAAAATATGTCTATTAAAGGTATACAATAAGGTGTTTTTAATTGGTTGTTTGAGTCGGTAAAGTTAATATATTTCTGAAGCTGTTTCAATTTTATGGATGTTAGAATGTAAGAAGCCACAACTAAACTATAGACTGCTGCCAGGAAATAGCCACTCATTGCAGTTGGCAAAAAAGCTCAAATGTCAACATGGGAGAAAATTAGCACATTTTACTTCACTGTTATCATATGGAAACATAACTGCGGCTTTACAGGTTCTAATCAAATGGAACATTCAGCCATAAGCAGGAAGGATAGAGCGTGCTGTATGGTTTTGCTCTAATTCTCCACTGACCTCAGGGTCAAATAATCAAATCCCCATTTGTTCAGAGTATTTAACTTCAGTGTTACATTTAACACAGTTGCTAGCTGTTGGATATTGTCATTCCCCTTGGAGGTGGATGCTCTCCTTCACAAAGGGTGTGATAACTCGTACGTCAGTCAAATGAGCCAACCGGTGCACATCTCTGTACCTCATGGCTCCAGCCTTACAGCTTGTCTGTATGCATGTTTTTGCTGGGGGCGACAGACCTTTCCCCCAGAAGGCTTTCATACCCTGCTTTGTATGTACGTGTGTGCGTAGGCTGACATCTTCAACAGTACTTGGAGCTGCTGGTGCATTAGAGCATATCTGTCTTCTCAGAAGAGGGCACCACAGGCACCATCATCCCACTGGCCATTTACTGAGCAGCAGAGGGGAGACGGACAGAAATAGATAGATGCTCTGACTGAACTATGTGTTCAATTCCTGCACCTTGTGACTGTAATTCCTCTTTGTAGTAGTACTGATAAGCAGTGAATACATAGTCATCCCTTCAGTGTGTGTCACACAGTTTGACATAAAATTTCTCACTGTCTGCTGTCCATTCTTTAGTGATTCTTATTTTCTAAACTAGTGACATTAAGTGCTTTCTTAGTATAGTCTGACAACTCAAAAGAGCTCTGTGAAATGGCTGCATGTGACAAATATTCCAAAATGAGAAAAAAAAATCTGTACTTGTTAAATCACGGTGGCAGATTTCATCCATTAAAGGTGATGGCTTTTAGTTAGGCTTTTAACTTTTCTCCATTATGAAACATTCATGCTGACTCCGTTCTTACATGACAAGACTTGCACATGCATGCGTGAACACGAGATTGTTTAGTAGAATTATGGCTGAATGAAATTGTCTTTTGTGGTCTGGGTTGCACCAACTATGTGTAAGTTCAAAATAGGCTAAGTTTGAACTTACACAAACTTAAGTCGGAGTTTACGTGCTGCTAAGGTTTTAAGGGTTGCACCAACTGAAATAAGTCCAATGTAGACACAAGTTACAACTTAAATCTTACATCTAGTCCTTCCTTTGTAAAGTCCTCCATAAAATAGCAGAGTAGTTGTCATGGCGCATCATTTTTAAGGGGTGGTGACTGGGATCAGGAGGAGCAAATTATACCGGGCTCTTCTGCGTAACCGAGCGCACACAGCCTAGATGACACCTCATTTTGGTTAATGGAGCAAAATGCAGATCACAGACTGGTTAAGTTATGAAGGTATGAATTGAAAATGTAGTGAAATTAAGAGTAGATTACTGGCCCAAAGAAGATACTGGATTAAAGAGTAAAAATATAAATAATAAAGGAAGACAATGACTTATTTATTTATTTTTCAAATTTGCGTTACTTGTAACAAGTTACTACCCACCATGCTGCAGGCGCCCTCACTGCTGTCTTCAGGTAGGCTGTAATAACAACAGCACAGAAGAAAAGTCTGTAATATTGAGGCACTTAGCTGAACCTGCCTCCAGCAAACTTATTTTTTCTCCCTTAACTTTTTAGCACCTCCTTTGCGTTGTGTCAGATGTTTTCTATAGACCTACACGATTTTTGTCCGCGTTTCAACTGTTTAATTATGTCTTATTACATTACATTGATTTTGAAATATGAGGGTGACATGTACCCCCAATGTATAATGGCTCCTACGTGTATATAAGTTGCATGTTACAATTTCATCTGCCCGTTACACCCGTAACGAACGGTAAAGTATAACACCAAAATCTGTGACCTTTCAGATTCTGTGACTAAACCCAAACGACGATGTTTTCCTAACCATAACCCAGTACACTGGCGTCTGTTCCGCCAGTGTATGAATGAGTGTGACTGTTAATTTCCGTTTGAGCACTTAGGCTCAGTGTATGAATGTGTGTGACTGGTGAATGCAGATGTAGTGTAAAAGTGCTTTGAGTGGTCGAAAAGACTAGAAAGGCGCTATACAAGTACGGAGCATTTACATTTATTTTTAGTACCTAAACCCAACCAAGTACTTTTGGTTCCTAAGCCTCACCAAACTGCAGCCGCTTCACATCGTCAACAAAACCTCTGGCGCTTAACTTCCCATTTGGGTTACAGAATCTGATAGGTCACACATTTTGGTGTCACACGTGTACCGTTAAATTACGTCTATGTAGTTAATGGTTTTACCACTCAATGTCACTGTTGGACTAGCTGTAGATTAAGGTTTCATAGTTATCACCTAATCCTAATTATTTGTCCTTGTTTACGTACCTTTTTGTTTGTGTTTTGTTGCTACTTTTAGCCGTTAGCCTCTTCAGTATTGCAAAACGTTGATGACAAAACCGTAATAAACTGTTAAGAATGGTGCAGTTCACTGATTGGCCATGGGATGTGTAAACGTCATTTTCTGCGACACTGTTTTGATTAGTATGGACTTTATGCCAGAGTAGCTAAGATGGACCTTAAGTCTCGGTGGTGTAACCAAACATCAACATAGCTTAAGGCTCAAATTAACTAGTTTCAACGTATTGTTTGGAATAGTAACTTAAGGTAGAACTTACGTATCGCTGATGCAACAGGCTGCTGGTGTTAGTACTATGTTGCCAGGCAACAAGTGGCGATTCCAGAAAGAATTTGGAAAGAAATAATTTAAGCATATCTTCCTGTAGAGTTAAAACTTTTTCTTTCTACATTTCTATTTATGTACATATTGTACAAACAAGATATAACTTGTTAGTGAGCTTTAGGTGAGGTGCTGGTAGGCAAATCATTTCTTACCTTTGAACAGAGCCAGGCTAGCTGTTTCCCCCTGCTGCTTTATGATAAGCTCATCGTTTTTTTGGCTCTACTGCCATATTTAGCGTACATGAGAGTGGAATTGATCCTCTCGTCTAACTCTTGGGAAGAAAGCGTATCAGTGTATGATGTCTGTGAAGATTCTCATTCTTCCAGGTCATAGTAATTCAAGGAAGGTTGAGTCAAGGGAAACTGGACTCTGTTGAAGAAACTTGACTTTTTTTCATCCAAGAGGCTTCTTTAGTACTGAGTATTGTTGTCACGATACAGGAATTTCTAACTTCGAAACCAATCAATTCGAAATCAATATTCAATACCATTTTCGATACCACAGGGGAAAATTGACACATTGATTAAATTACTGAATTTAATTACTAAATTATCTAATAAATATGAGAAATAAAGTGAAGTTAATAGTACTGTGTGTTAAGCAGAACATCATCAGTTAATTTACTTCTGACCTTAGTCAAAGTATTTTCCAATCAACTGAAACTATGCTGTCTGAGATTCCTCAGGTCTGACAGCTCTGAGGGGGATTAGCTTAGTTTTGAGAATTACAAATGTCTATTGGGCCAACAACAGGACAACTGTCTTATCAACAACAGTTTATTGGCCCATCTTGTTTAATGTTGAAAGGTGAGATGTCTCCAACCTCTCGAAGTTCTAAATGGAGGTCGGAGTTTAGGTCCTGCTGGAGCTTTGCTCAGTTGGTTTTGTTAGCACTTTCAGTTAGCGCTGCTCTCTACCATCGATTACAAATGGGCTTGCTTATATCCTTTGCCAGCATCCAATCAGAAGTGACGATTACTAGCCAATTACAGCACAGTAGGGCGGGATTTGTCAAAAATGCAAGGAAAAAAGCAACACAAATCGGCACTGCGAGCGAGAGGCTACGTGTTAATTGAAGAGATTGTTAGAGTGCGTTTTCAGTATCGATACTGCAAAAAATTAGTAAGAACATCAATTTAAAATCAGTATCGATATGTATCAAAAAATTGATTTTTAACAACACTAGTTCTGAACGACTGGCGGGAAGTACCACATGTGTATTTCCCATCATGTTGCACGATTCCTTAAAACCAAGCAGGGTGGTGTGTCAGTGTAGGCTTTTATGTGAGAGAAAGGGAGTGAAGAAGGGAAATGGGAAGCGAGCATCACAGCAATTGAGGGAAGTGACTGATCTCCTTCATTTCAAGAAGCAAGGATGGGATCATTTATTGATCTGGACATTTCATTAAGTGTCTGTGTGAAGTGTCACATCAGGTGATAAACTGCTGTCTTCCTTTCATGACCTAGAGACCCTGAGGCCTGTGTCACTGTGAAAGCCTTTCTGGCTCTCTTTGTCTCCTTCTGTGTTTCCCATGCTGTGTCTTGTTTTCCTTTTGACTCTTCTTTTGCATACTTTCTAACTTCATAGTTAAAACTCCCAAAGCAGATGTTCTACATGCTGCCGCTGAGTTGCATTTTTCAGTGTGGATTGATACTTAAATTAAGGCATAAAATATGAATGGAAAAACACAAATGAAAAGGAACAGACAAAGATCTGAATATGTATAAAACTGTTGCAGTTAATGTTAAGGCTGAAATACTTGCGATAAACTGACATTAACCCGTAGATGAATAGAAGTCATTTAAAATTCAGCTGGGCTTGATACTGGACTGATAAAGTGTCTTCATTTTACCTCCACCTGTACTTAGAATTTCAGATGTAGATGTAGACTTGGAGAATGATATTACTACCTCAAGAGAGCAAAGGCGGCATATAAAAATCATTATTTATACATGGCCAACATTTACATTATATTAACCTTTAAATGGGTTCTTCTATTGACTTGTGTTTCAAACATGTCCCATGTTATTTTTTTTATGTGCATCTTTCTAAAGACAAAAATTTCTAAAGACAATTTTAATTATTCATTTAGTTTGAGTCATCAGTAACCAATGAATTGGAATTTTTTCAACAGTCGTGGCAGGGGATATATAGCCTTTGTGCTGTGTTAATTACATCTCAGTGGGAGGATTCAAAGAAAGGGATAAAAGTCTAAAATCCCCAGGGAGGGATATAGTTGGAGAAATATATTTTTTAAGAATACATTCTAATTGCCTATACTGAAGCAGTGTCAGAATTTAGATTTGTTACATTGAAGATGCATTGAGCCTTATTATCAACCCTTAATTTTTTTGGACTGTTGGTTAGACCAAATAAGCAATTTGAAGATGTCACTTTGGGCTCTGGAAAATTGTGATGAGCATTTTTCACAATTTCTCGACATTTTATAGACTTAAAGATTAGTCGATTTATCATGAAAATAGTCTGCAGATTAGTTGATAATGAAAATAATCGTTAATTGCAGCCCTACTTATGTGTAATGTTGACGTTAGGTGTGTGCAACCTTCAAAAATGCTTTTGTAAAAGTCTGTTGTACTAGGTTGCTCTTAATAGGATATTAATTTTTGCCTTTTTATAAAAAAAATTAAGCATTCAAGTACAAACAACATAAAAGCACTGAAATCTCATTCACACACTGATGGCCACATTCATACACTGATGGCTAACTGTACATCAGAACATTCATACACTTTCACACACTAATCAATCTTGTCAAAGCCAAAACACCTTCATGCGAGTGACATTAATTCATGTCTAGCAGTTCAATCTAATGATGTAGATTGTAGACAGTTTTGCCTCGACTATAAAATCTCCAGACTTGATGAATGACAAGAATTTCAGTTCTTTAAAACTACTGAACATGTTTAGAAAAAAGCATCTCAGCATGTGTAACTCCAAGCTCCTCCCTGTCAGTTGCAGGTGATGAGAGCAGGGCGGATCAATACTTCATTAATGTTACAAGATTGAGGCCCCAACTTTAGTCGATTTCAATGAACCAGGGTGACAAAAAGCTGAGTTGGATGCTGGGTTGTGCCTGTGACCATGCACGCAGCGGGTCTGCATGCGAGTAACTGCACTTATATACGTAATGTGTGCTTGAGCACGCACAGAGCCTGTTGGTTACAGTGACCTGGCAGGGCAGCAGATCAGCTGTCCTCATCTCCAGATTAAAGTTGGATTTGTTCCATAGGTGTTTTAATTAGGTTGAGACCAGGGCCTTCTCAGCATTTAATATTTTGTACGTCACAGAGCTTGAGGGTGGTGATGGCTTATTTGTAGCATGTAGCACACCTGTATGGAAGCACCTGCATTTGTTATGTTTCTCCATTTGTTTATCTAGGTTTTTACTTAAATTTTTATATGCATTCTTTACTGCATAATTTCTTGATAATTGAATGAGACATAATGTTAATTATCTTTTCAGTAACAATATTTTAACACATTTAAGTGATTGTAAGTCATTAATTTAACTGCTAAAAAGCTCTGATATAGTCACACACTTTAGTCAGTAATAATTTTAATCCACCTTTTCACTTGAACCAACTTTAAAATTTAATCACATTGCTTTCATATATTGCCAGAATGGCTTTCTCTTACACACTGTTTTATATTTTTCAGTTTGGAGTCTTGTAAGTCTGCTTCAAATCTAAGCTAAGATCTATAGCACTTCATTTTGTGACTAATGAATTGGATACCGCTGCTACTAATACGCACATAAGTCCCCATATGGTTATTAAATTACACATGTCAACACACCCCAAAAACATATTTATACTCGCACATTACACATTTTCTCTTTTCATTTGGACCCAAAACGTCGTAATATATTTCCCAGCATGTGTCTACTACCTCAATGTTGGCCCAGTGTCCTAAATGTGAATTCATAGAGGAGAATTAGAGAGCAAGCATTCTCTGAAGGCAAGGAAAATGTTGTTCATTTCCATGGAAACACACACTCTATGCCCCCACACACACACACACACACACACACACACACACACACACACACACACACACACACACACACACACACACACACACACACACACACTCTCACTCACACTCACATTTAAACTGTGCACACACACACACTCAATAATAAGGAGGTAAGTAGGTTAGTAAACAACAGAGCATCTGTCCAGGTTAGGAGAGGACTGTCTATGTAAATTTGGACTGATTTGGGCAGACTAGCTGACTCTCCAGACCAGTGCCACTGAAGAATGTTGACACATGTCCATGAATTACCTGAGTTTAGAAAGGGCCTCTGTTCTGAAATGAGTTTGCTCATTAAGATGAGTGGTTAAATTCTAAATATCTCTCACAATTAATAAAGGAAGACCACTCAAAACTAATGACTTCTGAACTGCTAAGGTGGATTTAATGTTTTGAGCTTGAATATTAATTAGATCATCCAAATGGCTACAGCTTTCATGGGTATGGTGTGTTGTCACAGTTACATTTTGAACATAAAGCATTAATCTAGTGTTGCTATGCAGAGAAGTGATCACCAGTTGATGGCGTTGAATTACTGTACGTGTTCTGATTTTAGCTTTCCCACTCTCACACTAATTGTAGCAGTTGCATTAATTGTTACTCACATCATTGAGAGTGATAATCCACAGTAGTACGCAACTGCAACATTGTTGTTAAAATATAGGCCTCGGCTGAGGACTGAGATCAGATTTACAATTTGTAAATGGACAATGTATTTGAGAAAAGAAAGGGGAGTGGGTCACAATGTGATGATTACATTTCAGTTATGTGTAGAGTGTGTCTGAGTGCTTTGGTTGGAATATGGGGAAGCTTGAAGCCTTAGATTCAGATGATATTTTTACTGTATGCTCATAGGTGGATTTTGGTTCCTTTGGGCAGAGCAAGGCTTGCTTTCCCCCCTGTTTTTAATCTTTGTTCTAAGCTAATCTAAGCAGCTGCTGGCTGTAGCTTGATATTGTACAGACATGACAGTGGTATCAATCTTGTCATCTAACTCTTCAAACGAAAGCGAATAAATATGTTTCCCAAAAAGTCAAACTTTTTCTTTTAAAGAGGGAAGAAACCTCCCATGTAAAGGTTAATCAGTCCAATAAGTTTGTCCTAACACTTAATGTAGACAGAGTGAACGGATTAAGAATCTAAACAGTAGCAGCTTAGACTGATTGCTCGATTTGTTTAACTAGCTTTGGGATATACAGTAAGTATGAGTTAGTACTGATGATGGTGTGAGTGGCATTGAGCCCACAGAACTATCATACCAATCTGTCTGAGATGGGTACGCTTGCCTTTATGTGCTTGTGTGTCTCACAAGCCTATACAAGTAATAAATAGCCTACACCATATAGGTTATTGGGCATAGGGTACTTCTAAGGATCCTTGGATGGCCCTGCTATAAACTGTACATTGAAATGTATCAAGATAATACCGACAAGGCTTTGGGGCTTTTACTGATTTGACTGTGCTATAGACTCTGTAGATCTTTCTTGCCATGTATACCTATGGGAGGTAAAACTTCTAATGTTTAACAGAGTGTGACAGTGTAAATAAAAGCTGTCAGTTTTTATTCCAAGTTTTATTCTATAGCTTTATACTAAAGAATATTTCTTTCCTTTGTCCTATCTCCAACACTGCACGTGACTTTCTGTTGGTGAGCTGTGATCTGATTACTAAATACTAGGAATTATTAAATGAAGAAATCAGAGGCACTGATTCACAATTCCACCCAAAGGCATTGCCAGAGTATCCCGCTGAATTGTCCATCAGTGTCACTGGACTGATTTATTTATGTAATACTTGCTGGTACGGCAGTCTGGATACTCATCTCCTGGGGCCTTTTGCTCTCAAAAGCTGCATTTGTCCACATACACATACTCACTCACTCTCTCACACACACACACACACACACACACACACACACACACACACACACACACACACTTTTCTGACATGTACGTTTCATAGCAGCTTGAAATATTTCTCCCACTGCATGAATCTTGTATGGGTTAAGCACTTTTAATTATTACAAAGTCCTCTGGTTCTCTTTTCCCTTCCTTCTCTCCCCCATCAGCATATCACCTCTCTGTGGTTGGCTGTTCATGCTCTAACAATTTCCATGCATTATTAAAGAGCTGACTATGATGAGTCATTTGCTGCCATTCTGTCTCACCTTTTCCTCCCTTAGTAGCACACTTCATAGCTCTGATGGTGATACCTGACCTCAGTAAGACCTCTTACTCTGGCTAGTCGATTGTTTTGGTTTGAAAAGTCTGTGGACAGTATGTATCCAGAAAGGGTTAAAAGGGAAAATGGGGGACAGCAGAAAATTAGCTCCTGTTCTTTGTTTTTTTTCTTTTAGAATAACTTTGCTGAAGTTGGTCTTTTTTTTTGGCTGTGTTTTGATAAAATACATAATATAAATATATATATATAAAAAAATAAAAGAAAACTTTGAGCAGAAAAGCAATGTTTTCTGTACTGTATTTGAAAAGAGGGAAGCTATGACTAATTGCTGGACGTTGCAAAGTGACAGTTCGAAATTAAATTCAAATTCTGAAGGTTAAATTAAAGAATGCTGAATTAAAACTGAGCATTCTGACAATATGAGAAAAACACATGTTCACTCAGAAAGAGGCGTAATTGATGGGATGCCAGGATTCAGAAATATCCACGATGCCTGGCAGGTTTTCTTGGTCTTTGTACTTGCTCTCTGCCTGCTCGATAGCCTACCCTACAGCTGTCTCCTCCTTCCAGATCAGATTAGGAGGAACTAAAAAACCAAAGCTGCATCCCACTTGAAATTTTACTCTACCCTGTACCCATTTGAGAGAAGCTCTATGACAAACTGGGCATGATAGCCAGTGGATAGGCTACCGATGTGTCTCATTATCTTTTTAAACCTCAAGCTCTGGTGGCAACTTCTACAGGGAATACTGCCCAGTTCCCCTTCTATTGTTTTTAAGTGTCCTAAATACCAGTCTGTGTAGATATTTGAGGGAGACTAGTTGTCCTTTTCTGGGATGTGCTATTATTAACTTGTGCATACAGAAAGCTAGTTGCTGTCTTTTAAAAGGTATCCTTTGTTCCCGTAGCGTGATGACATACATCATCAGAGCAATGTTTGAAAATGTAGAAATATTCTAATTTGAGTGCAGTGAAATTTTCAAGGCAGCGTTTCAGCGCATGCCAGTGAGAGTTTAGGGTAGTGTAATCTTTAAAAAATGTCCTTGAAAGCGTGCGTGATGAGATATACCCAGACAGAGCCACAGCATAAACACATGTGAATAACAGTTAGGATAATTGTACAGCATTAGCTGGCACCAAGTGTTCCCCTCTGTGTTGTCTGGTGTGCTGGTCGTGGCTGACAGGAAATGCGTGGCTGGTCATTAAAACGGTCTCTAGAGAACACAGTTACTAAAGAGGAGGGTCCTGAGCCCATAAGTAAGCACTGGTTGACTATTGATCGCTCTCCTGTCATGCTTGTATGAAGACTAAATCCAACTTTAGTCTGATTGTTTTGTTGTTCCACCATTGGGAATATCATGTTTATGTTCTACCTTCCTTTAATCTACCTACAGTGGGGTGGGGTTGACAGGCAAGCAACATGCATGCATATCATGATTTCTTGTTAGTTTGCTTATTCATATCTTTGTGGGGAATGTGGTGCAGATACAGATTATATAATTGAGACCTTCTGTAGTATCATGGCAAGAGCTTTGCTCAAAACATAACATGATGCTGTCCAGACCATTTAGTCATTTGAGAATAAGGCTGTCATTGATTCCGTGTAAGAGTTGGCAGATATAGATCATCCCAGTGGCCCTTGACAGAATTATAATGGATAGGATTTTAATGACTCCATTGTGACCTGATGTCCATATCCACATTTGAAATCATTTACACACATGCACACAAATATGGGACCTTTTCAAATGATCTATTTTTTTCTTTTTGAGATAGTTATTTTATGAAAGGATTACTGGGTTTTTTTCTTTCTTTTTTTTTTTCCTTCTTTTTTTTAATCCTGCTGTTGCTCCGAATTATGCAGTTTCAGAAGCTGTCTGATGTGACTTAACAGATGATGAACTGTGAAGGGCTTTTGGTTCCAGACCCCAAAGGGTTTCTTTTTTTGGGGTTAGGGTGTGCTCACTGACAGGTCATGGTTATGCCACTCATTGTCAGGTTCAAACGCTTGTATCCTGAGGAAACTGACTTGGTGGTGGTCCCTATGTGTTTTCTATTTCACACTCTCTTTGAGTGTCTGCTCTTCTCTTTGATTTGTTGCCCTGGTATGTATCTCAGTGTCTGCTTGGGAAAAGCAGTAAATGAAGGCAAATGCCTTGAAGTTTCACTGCATTTAGCATTCTTACTTGCTGTGACACTTACTGCACTCTCAGAGAGCAGGCTTTGGTTTTCCCCTTCCTCTTTAAACCCCAAGCACCATCTGTTGTCATTTAGTGTCCAACATCCATGATGTAGAAGGGCTGCTGTCTCTGTCTGCCTCTCTCTTGCAATCTTTGTCACCCCCTGCCTGCTACTCTTTGGAGACTGACATGTGGCCTTCCTCTGTCAACTTACAAGCAACGTTATAATAGGAAGGAGATATGTTTTATCTTTTCTAACTTTTAAGATACTGAGAAAATGTATTTTGCCTGCAATTAAACTTCAGAAACCTGTCTCGCCCTGCTTTTTTCATTTGCCATGGAGTGGATCTAATCTGTGTGTGTGTGTGTGTGTGTGTGTTTGTGTTTAAGAGGATTGGAATTTTAGTTACTTAAAAAGTGTGGTAGGTGTGGTTAAGGGCTATGTATGACTTTTTAAGGTTATAAAGTATTTGAATATTAATAAGAATTAGCTGCCTGAACAGCCAGACTTTTTTGTAGTTTATTGTAATTATTGTGAATTTTGAATTTAAAAGGTTCCCTCCTTTCTTTGTCTCTGTCTCCATCATAGATCATATAAAGCGCAAGTTTCGCCGGCGGCCATCTTGGGGGCGGGGCATCATCCGTAAGAAGAAGAACTACAAGAAAGGAACAGAAGAGGAGGAGGAGGAGGAGCCCGAGGCAGAAGTGGAAGCTGCAGGGCCCAGTGACTCGTGTTTGACGCAGGATGAGGAATCATCTTGTGATACCACAGGTCCCCAGCCCAATGGCCACCATCCCCATGTCTCCTCCACAGAGGAGGAGAGCTCCAATGAGCCCCCTGTTGAAGCTCCCGTCCAACCTTCAGATGCCAGTGAAGCCCTAGAAGAGCAAACACCTAAGGAGGAGCCAACAGCCAAAGATGCGGAGTCGGAGAACACAGAGACCCACAGTGAGCTGCGTTGCCTTGGTGGCAGTTCTCAACCCAAGGCAGACGGGGATAGACAGGCCAATCAGGCAGACTTCCATCCTTTGATTGAAATGTCCGAGGCCCAGCCTAAGCACACAGAGAGTCTCCTTGTATCACAAATGGACTGTGTGAATGGAAATGAGTCAATGGACAGCCTAGACTCTCAGAGCCTCAAGATAAGCAGCGAGGTTGAGAAAAGGACTCCTCAGAGCATGGCTGAGAGCTCTAATAAGCCAGAACAGGAAGAGCACAAAGACAACAATAAGAGCAACCCAACTCAGGAGCACCCTCCCCAGGATGGGAGAGCAGCAGTAACAGAAGATGTTGAGGAAGATCAAGATAAAGAAGGTATAAAGCTAGAGTTAATGATCCAGATGATTATTATTATTATTATTATTATTAGCACAATTGGTAAATTAAAACGTTTTTTTCTACATCAATCTTAAGTATTTAAAAAAAAATCCTTGAAAATGCAAATATACAGCAGTTTTTTCTTGGAGTAAATGTAACCTAATTAGCTTAGTGCTAGATATGCATACTAAAATAATGTTTTGCTGAGTTTTGTTAAAACTCAGAAGGGAGTTTTCAACTGAGAAGAGAGGGGTGTAAGTTCTCAGCTACTCGTTTTGGGCTCTTTATTTTACTTGCTAATCGTTTGATCTTTACAGTAGAGAGTTATGCAAGTTAACAAAATCTGTTCCTTTTTACACATTTGACAAAATTTGTTAATTTTTACACATCCAGTCAGTGCTTTGCCCACCACTTAATTATGATGATAAATTACCTTTTTGATTACCATCCAGCTATTCTGGTTTGCACTCAGTTTAGCTTTTAAAATAGAGAAGGCATGAATAATGCAACATTAGTAATACAGAATTTAAAAATGCTATCCCCTGGCTTAGCACATAGTATATTTCAATGGAGAAACTCTAGGGGCTTGAAATAATGTGTACCATTGTAGACACTCCACACCTTCTGATATGTATCCTGAAATGTTTATGAAATGTCTATGAAATATTCACAATGTTGCCTGCCTGCCTCCCCCTTCCCATCTCAGACTCTGCCATATTTTTTTCCTTCCTTTGGCACGAGCCATTATGCCCTTTCTAATGGTGTGTAGTGTTTGAGTCCGAGATAAGCCAGTGCTTTTATGGGTTTGAATACAGGCCTGTGGTTTGCCTTGTGATGAGTAGAGGCCAGCTGGAAGGCTAAGGTAATGGTGCTGCTAGAATATGGAGAAGCCATCAGAGGATGGCACGGTCAGAAAACAGAACACAAACAGAATGTGCCTCAAACAATAGACAACTCAGCTACTCCGCCCCCGCTCTCATTACAAGCTGAGCCAGGCCTTTTGTTTCCATCAAAGCGTTTCTTGAGCACTATTATAAGTGGACAGGAAAGAGGCCAGATGTGAAATATTGTGTCCTTAGGAGCTGCTAGTAGCTTTAAATAGATTTTCATCACAAGCTGTAGTATTGCATTAATCTTCTAGCCATGGCAGTTGGAATTTATTTTCTTTGAGCCGATCCAGTTTGCGCTTTTAGTGGTTCATCACAAAAACCAGAAGAGGTCTCAAATTTTGCTCACCCATTCATGTTAGGTTTTTGATTGCTATCACACTACATTAATTATTTATACCCTTTTTCCATCAATAAACCATTTTATCTTTTCATAGGGAGTTCCAAAGCCAGGAAATGCAAGAACACCCTGTCAGAGCAGCTGAAGGGATCTGAAAGGATAGAAAAAGAGCCAAAACCAGTCTCTCCCCGTCCTCCAGTAGTGGTAGACCACCAGCGACTTTTGGTAAGTTTTTCTAAAAAGTGAGTTATTTTGCCCATTAGCCATGTATTAGTACCTGAAACTCTATGCCTGAAGGTCACTTTGCTTCTGGGCTCATGGTTTGGTATGTTTTCAGTATGGAAACTAAAGAAAACACAGGAGTAAATAATGTTAATGATGGCCTAATTGTATTTAGCTGGTTCAGTGTCATAGCTTACTGGGACACTCGAAGATAATGGAGCCATCATTACTGTTATTTGTAACATTTGTTTTTATCCTACTACCATATAAGAATTAATAATCCAAATTGTGCCCTCAAAAATATTTAAAAAACAAATTATCAAAATAATATTTCTTGCAATGCAAGAAAAGCAGAAAGTGCCCACAGACTGTTGACTTGCACAAGAGAAAGTACACGAAGATAAAAATGTCTGTTGTAGACACTGTGGCTGATTTCAATGTAGAGGCACTTTAAACCCTTTTTATAGTGTTAACTCACTGTGTGCATATGGGTATATCTTTTTAAGTTTCTTTGAATATGAAATTATTATTTATTATTTATTTATTCAGTGTAAACCCTTTATCCTACGGTGGGACTGTGAAATAGAAGTTGGTTGCTCAAAGTGCATTCCTTAACCTGAAAACTGTGACTCTTCTTTTTGGAGTGCACAGTTTGATAGTGACAATTTATACGCAAATTCCCTCCAAAATTGGATTTGTGTTAGACCTAGATATTTTCAGAATTATGGTAGTTCAACTATCCATTGGCTTGTCAGTTGTCATTTTCTTTCATTACGGCAGCATTTGTTGACATGGTCATCATTTTTAATTAAACATGCACCCAGAAATCTGTATCAGAGCTTGGAAAACACTGGCCTCAGGGGACCACTTTCAATGTTGCTCATACATGTTAAGAAAAACTCTCATTCTAGTGCTAAAACATTATCTAACTCCTTACACAACCCACCAAGCGTCTGGCTTCTTAAAACCCCATCCGTGCCCCATCACCATCTTGTTTGATTCTACACGGTCATCATTCTAATTCAGACCATGAAGGATGTAGCAGCTGGGGTGATTTTGCACCGACTGTTGGGACTGGAGATTTAACAGGTACTGTGAGCTGTATCAAAGCAATGATGTCCGGGAAGATGAACATTTTTAAGGGGAAAACATGGTCACACAAAATGTCCATGGTCATTTATTATGATTGTGATCACTTGTATTCAGTTATTTCAGCAGTTTGGTAGTCAGTGTTGATATGGTTCAACACTTGAAACATAAAGCACATAAAACATTCTAACACATTCCAAAAATGAATAAACAAATGAAATAATGAAGTGAAATAAATATGTAGCTGTACTGAATAGTAAAGTCTCAATGTAATGAGGGTCGAAATTTTTCTGCAAATATAAACAGCCCCACATCCCACCAGTACGTAACAAAATGTTGAAATATAGACTTATTGGCTGCAACAGAGCCAGCTGTGGCAAACTGTCACATTTTGCAACTGACTAATTAGACTGTGATTATGGAAAAGAGGAGCTGTAATCTAAAAATGTTACCAATATGCTTATTTTTTGTTTGTATTTTTTGAGTTCATGCGGGTGCCTGTTTAAATGTTGTTGACAGTGTGGGTGAAGGTTTTTTGAGTGTTTTCTCCTCCCCTCTGTAAAAGAAACAGCTGTTTTCTGTGTTCTCTAGACTGGTCACTTACTGTTTCCTATGGACTGCTGAATCACTTTTTGCGTACAGATATTAATATTCAAAAGCAGCAACAAGCCTGTGTACGTCCCTCAGTTAGAATCATGTTAAAGATGGCATTGACGCTAATCATTCATGTTATCTTTTGTGTGAGACAGCACAGGTAGCTAGACCCGTTCTAACCCCTTTTATTTGTTGGCAAACCCCTCTGCACTGTATGGTGCTCATCTCAGAAACTTTATGCATTTGGCATTAATCCATCCCTTTGTCATCCATTCTTTCATTAGCTTCCAAACATAAAAAATGTTAACAGAATTAGTATCTGGATAATTGGAAGTCAGGGTGCTATGCTAACTTTTTTTCCCCAAGGAGTACACAAAGAACAGTTTATTAACAAACAATTTATTACATACATATTTAGTGTGTGTGTGTGTGTACTCCTTCTCTTGTGTGCAATTTATTTTTGTACAGCCAAAAAGAGACAGGAAATGTGAAAGAGAGGGGATAGGATGCAGCCGCGGGATGGATTCGAACCCGGGCGGCTGCAGTAAAGACTTTAGCTTTTACAAGAAAATGGTAATGGTCGTAAATGGTGAAAACCATTGGAGGACTATGGAGGTGAAGACCCTAGTATCTAAACTTTGACACATTGAAAACATCTTTTAAAACACTAATCATCACTGTGAGTAAAAATACTTAAACTCTACTGTGATTGGCACATTACGGCTTGTGGAATGTGAGACTAGTTTGTAAAATAGAACAAGGGGAACGTGTTGCTCTGAGGAGGCTGACTAGAAGGAGCACATTCTGGCATCCTGGCTCTGGCTAAATCTACATCTGTACACTGCAGATGCACAATCCACAACCTGAGTAACTAATATAAATGTGTGTATTAGTATAATATTATAACATTAAATAAAATGTGTAATGTAATAATATACTATATAGCTTACCACTAGTATAATGTTAATTCCAGTTATAGCTGATTATTTTTGAGAGTTTTATTCATTAAATCCTTAGTCTTTAATTTGGTAATGCTAGGTACTAACTTGTCAGTATTATCAACTATCACGCATAACGAGTTCAACATTTGGGAAGGTTTGCTGTAGCATGTCTTTTTAATGTCCTGCCTCATCCAGGCCGTGATTTGTCTGTTAACGATAAGTGACATTGATGAGTGCAGTTGCTTAATGAAAAGTTGAGCATCTTTCAACAGAACCACCCGATACTACTAAATAGCCAGTTAGCCAAACCCAAACTTTGCTTATGTTATCCCTATTGTCTTCTGTCTTACCGCTTCAGCTGCAGAACCTTCACTAACAGTTGAACTGGTATTGAGGATCTTGGCTGGCGCATAATCAAAGTGGGCCGATGCATCTAGGCTGCTCAAGTGGCCCACAGAGCGACTGGCCCACCTGGGGTTTCTGGACAACATTATTGACACCTTTTCAAAATCTTCAGAAACAATTGTATATAAAGCATGTGATGCTCCTTTAATTTGTAATTAAACTCACCTGTAGTAATTCTCAGTTGCTGGCAATATAAAGGTCACACCAGTTAAAATGGAAAGGTTCACTCAGCCTTTGTGTTGTGTGTATTACACAGAGCATGGAAAAAAGAAAGAAGAGGAAAGAAATTGAGAAGAGAGAGTCTGATGATTTGAGAACCTTAATTTTGGAAAAGCATTTACAAGCTCAAGGCTACAAGTCCATCTCTAGAGATCTTAATTTTCCTGTGTCCACCTTGTGCAACATTGTGAAGGAGTTTACAGCCCATGGCACTGTAGCTAATCTCCCTGGATGTGGACGAAAGAGAAAATTTGGTGAAAGATTGCAATGAAAAATTGTTAGAATAGTGGATAAAGAACCTTGATCAACTTTCAAACAAATTCAGGCTGAACTGCGGACAAAGGGTACAACAGTGTCAGCTTGCACAATCCGACATCATCTGAATGAAAAAGGAGGACCCAAGAGGACCCCGCTGCTGCCACAGAAAAGTCAGATTAGAGTATGCCAAAACTTACCTGAGGAAGCCAAAATCCTTCTGGGAGAATGTCCTGTGGATAGATGAGACTAAAAAAAGAGCATTTCATCAGCACATCATGCTTCTGTTTTCAGAAAATGAGACCTTCAAAGAACAAAAAAAATACAGTCAAACATGGTGAACATGGAGGTTCACTGATGTGTTAGGGTTGCTTTGCTGCTTCAGGCACTGGATTGCATTGCATTATAAAATCTTAAGCCCACCAGAGAATTCTGGGGACAGCAGTCATGAGTCTTACAGCAGGACAATGACCCAAAAATGGTTTAAGACAAAGCACTAAAGAGTTCTGAAGTGGCCAGCAATGAGTCCAGATCTAAACCTCATAGAGCAGCTGTGTGATCTCAAAACAGCAGATGGGAGAAGGAAGCCATCAAGTCTCAAAGACCTGGAGCAGTTGTCCAGAATTCCAGAAGAGGTGTAAGAAACGTAGTGATGGTTACAGGAGACGATCGATATGTTATTTTTTTCCAAAGGGTGTGCTACCAAATATAAAGTTGAGGGTGCCAACAATTTTGTCCAGTCCATTTTTGGAGTTCTGTGTGAAATGTCTTTGATTTGGCTTTTTTCTCTGCTTTTTTGTGTTGTTCCAATGCAAACAAAAGAAATAAACATGACAACTCCAAAGCATTTGTAATTGCGACAGTTTTCTGGGAGAAGTAGTGTATGATGTGACAGACATGCAGGGGTGCCCATATTTTTGTCCATGACTGTTCCACCCTATGGTCATGCCACTGTCTCTATCCCCTTTTCATCTTTCAACTATCAATTTTCTAGCCCTGCTATTTGAACATGGCTGGAGCCAATTACAGTGGCAGACCATTTTTACGTCTCTCAATTAACAGGTGGTGTTCCTGCAACATTTGAAGGAAACATGACTCAAACATGAGCTTCTCCCTGCCTCACCAGATCTGCCAACTTGTCCCAGGATGTGTTCAAGTAACAGAGAGCATGTGAAGCAGCTCCGCTGTACTTTACACAGTCACGCTAGGGTCCCACCTAATACCCCAAGTGTAAATTGGAGCCTCGGCTCAGTGGGCTCCCCTGACAGCACTTCTCACTGATCGGGTGGGGGTTGCTTGGTTTTAGGCCCTCTGTAGTGTAATTGATATAAAAGAAGTGTTCTTATGACATGCGGTTACTTCTTTCCTCCATGCTCTGAAGTGACGTCCAGCTATCAAGCCATTATCTAGTGGCTTTTACCCATGTCCCCTGGGCGTGATGGGGATGGTGGGGTATGTATCTTGTCTTGCCGAACCTGACTCCATCTTTCAAACTGATTGACAGGCTTTTTAGTTGGCCTGATCTTAGTGCTTCAACTTGCTGCCCCTACGAACAGCCACACACAGAACTAATCTGGAGGTTTATTTGTTAGTAGGGGAAGAAGGGAGATATCTTGAAGAAACAGATCGTGAAAAGAGGGGACTGTGAATAATTGCTTTTTCATCCCCGGCTTACGGAACAAATTGAATATCCAGCGCTCAGGATGAGAGTCACCATTTAAGCAGATATTTGCTGGCAGGGCTGGGACTGGCGTGCTGCCTGATGTGTATTAGGGCCTGCAGTGAGTGGTGTACTGTTCCTTCCCTCTTCCTTCAGTTGAATTCATTGATTGCAGAGGGCTCATTATTTCTGACTTTTAACTTGATAGAAAAGGTTGTGAAATCTCTCTGGAATGAAATGCCATCAGACTGTTATGAGTTTGTTCACAGACCCTACGCTAAAAGCCTGTAGGACAGAGGTTATTATCATTATTAGTAGTATTAGTTAGAGCCATGGCACAGTTATTTGCACTGATTTGCTGAGTAAAATCAAGTTCTGTTATTGCCAGTTTCACTGAACTGATGCTTGATGCTGCCTGGATCCAAATGAATTCCTCAGCATGAATAAGTGGGTCCTGAGGCTTGTTTCTCTTACTTCTCCAAAATGTCTCTTATTGTCAGCTGTTTTCTTTCATCAATAATCAGACACTTGTACACAGATGGACTGGAAGAAGTGGCACTGACGATTGCAGATGAGAATTCAGTAACAAGAAATCCAATCTGGCCCAAAAATTTTTCCTCCATTTTACCAAGAACATGCAATTTGTCGTCTGCTCTGCTGTTTTCTTTAGCAGCTGCCTAGAAAGAGCTAGTGTTTCTAGATGCTGGCACATGGAGTATGGAGTCTTTTAGCTTGATGCTTAGCTATTCCACCATGTCAGGATTTCCTTTTTTAGCCTGTCACCAGAAATGGCCCCATTTCAGTTTGTCATCTTCATTCATTTTTAGTGCTAATAACAGTGGGGGGCCCTCTGGCGAAGTAGCCATTCCAAATGTCTGTTCAAAAGAGAACAGCTTAATAGTAGTGCTCGACCAACGTTTGATTGTCAATAAAAATAGATTGTGTTTGAAGTGCTTCTTTTATTTTCATTCATTCCCACTGATGGCCTTGACAGTGTGGCTATTTGCATGTGATTGCACTCTCATAGCTGTGCCTCTTGGCTATGCATGTGAAGGCCAGTAGTGTCAATAGATAACATAAACATACTTTCCTTATGTATTTCCTTCATATTTGGTAGTAGTTTGCCCTCTTGTCAAGCCTTTTGGGTGATTTACTGTGTTATATCATTTTACAGTGCCCACAACTCAAGCATCCCACTCAACCCTTGGCTTATATTAACTAAAGGTTAGGATTGTGTGGGAATTTGTACTTTAGGATTGGTTATACAGTACATAAAAAATTTTAAATCCTTGGCTTTACTTTTTTCAACCTTGCCAAAAAAAAAGAAGGCTCATGTAAACAGATTCTGTTACAGCCTAATCACCTGCCTGCTTAAAATCTCTTGATGACAGTAAATATTTGTATATTCTGAAAACGTATTCCGTCTGAAATGCTTAGTGCTTGGTCAGAACCTTCCACTGTTTATCACCCGTCTCTTCACAATACACGCATAAACACACGCTGGTTGCACTACACATGTAAGGGACATTGCATAGATTAACCTTTATTTCTTTTGAGGATTACCCTACTAGGGCTGAAACTAACTGTTATTTACATTGTCAGTTAATCTCTCAATTAGTTTGTCAGTTAACTGAAACACCCTTTTATCCATCTTAACATCTTTACAGAATTGTTAGCCTACTTTCCAGCAACTGGCAACACTGCTTGGTACCAGTCCTACACTGTAATCTGTCTGGTTTTGTCCACAACCCAAAGATATTAAGGTTACTGTTTATAGCAGGAGTAAAAGAAAATATTCATATTGAAGAAACTGATCAGAGAATTTCAAGATTTTTCCTAAATTGCTCAAACCAAATTGATTATCAAAATAGTTAATAATAGTAATTGTTTAATAGTTGACAACTAATCGATTAACCATAGCTGGTCAATAGCTTGTCCTTTTTCCGTTAACTTTACAGGGTTTTTGTAGATTCTTAAAAAGTCTTAAATTTCAAAATCAAAATTTTAGGCCATAAAGTCTTAAAATCGCTGAATTTTGTGTTCTAGGTCTTAAATAATTTTAAACGGGTCTTAATTTTCCAACGTCCATGTAATGCTACCTCTAATGCTCATTGAAATGCTCCAGCAGCGCTTTAGAATGTTTTGTCCTCCCGTGGTGTTAGTAGTTTTTCTTTCGCTAGTCCAAATATAATTTGCTGTATTACGACAACAAAGACCAACATGCAGCTGTCATTAGCAACTCTTGCCTGAAAGAAACAGAGCTTAGGGCTAGGTTAAAACCAGTTGCTAGTTGAAGCCTACTGTCGCTGCTTAATGAATGAGCGCCGCTACTAAAGTTCCACACGATCATTAATGATTTTCAGTAAGCTACGGTAAAACTCAACACGACTGTGAAAGTTAGCGGAGGAAAAGATCAGCATTAAGTTAATTCAGGTTACAACTCTGTCCTGTAGTGTAGGCCTACATCTGAATTGAAATTAAAAAGAAAGTATAGTGTTGACCAAGGAGGAGCTGAGGTTAGTAACGTTAAAGCAAATTGGGGACGCAAACTAGTCCTTTTAAGCTAATGAGGAGATTATTCTCTTGGATTTTGATGTACAAATGAAATGCTTGTAATTATATAGAAGGGAGGTAGTTCTCATGTTGCCCATTTTTTTTATTTATACAAATGTACAAAGCAGTAAATTAAGACACAAAAGGCAAACATGAATAATCTTATCTGTAATGATTCTGAGGTCATAGTAACAGTGTTTTCTTGCCGTTATAAGGTGGTAAGGCTCAAAACTGCTTGGTGCCACGCCATGAATGTAAAATCATTGTGCATCAAAACTAACTAAATTACTTTCCCCAGATCTAATACTAATTCCTCCCCAGACTTCTTAAGCAAGCACACTGGCTTTCCCCGCCTCTCTCTGTCACAGGTCACAGTCTCCCTGTCTGCTCCCCTGAGTTTCTCCATCAGCAGTAGGTTATGTTTTATAAAGTTGCCGAAAAGACACAGAATGTGTCTGTCTTCTGGATATTTCCACCCGTGATCCTTTTTTAACTGCAACAGATGCACTAATTGCCAGCCTGTTAATTACGTAGCTTATCAGTGTCATCGCATTACCCGGTGTTTCATTGTTGACATTGTCTAATGCCATTTTTGTAGACATCACTCAACCCTAATTTGAATACATTTCTTTACTCTGCAAGTAATTTTGTGACTGCATTTCCTTTTGTATATATCTTTTTTTGATGTTGTGATATAGGTCTTAAATTTCATTCATAGTCAAGGTGAAACCTGCAGAAACCCTGCTTTAGGTAATCCTAATTCTTTCCATATTCCTTGTTATTAATTTAGGTTTTGCCTTCAGTGCATTTATTTTGAAAACATCTCTGCATTACGTGATTTTTGCAGGGGTATGTGGAGGTGTGTTTGGGGTTATTTGTGTAAAGTCAGTTTTTCCTCCTTATTACCTAGTGATATTGGATCTCTGCTGTCTTGAATCTTGAAAATATAAAACATTTCTGTAGCCTAATTACCCAACATTATCTCTTTTATTGAATAGCATCTTTAGTCTTTCAAACTTTTTCTCACCAAAACATGTTACTGAAAACAAAGCATAAATGTTACTTCATTATTTTCACATTATGATTATTCTTACCTTGGCAAATAGTGGGGAATAATGAGAGATCAGTGGCAATAATTACTCTCCGATCAGAAAGCACAATCTGACAGTGATGCATTTAATTCTCTAATATGTGGAGTTGATTTGACCTAAGCTATAATAATTACAAAAATCCCATTGCTGTCATAGTTTCAGAATGCCATGGTGGCCGAGCAGGATTTAATGCTAAATTACATTGTTGCTAACATGGATGGATAACACCAGAATGGTTAAGATAGATAAGGTAGTTTGTCAGTTGGTCAGTACATGGCATACTCGTGTCTGTTGCGTTAAGTAATGGTAACTATATCAGACATTATGTAATATGATCTGCACTATTGTTAATGCTAAAAGAGAGACACTGCAGTATGGGAACCAATTGTATGAAGTACATGTGAAAATGTGGCAGTGAGATTTTGTATACATTTGCCATATTGTGATACATATTGACAAATATAGTCAAACATTCATATAATAGAAGTTTGTTGATTTCCAACCGTATCTCCCAGCCCTATGTCTTCTCAGAGAGCCTGCTCTCAGTCAGGAACTCTTGAACTCTCTCTTACTTTAAAACCCAGTCATTTTGTTGTGATACGGGGCTATACAAATTACTTGGCTGGCTGTGTATTTCACATCCTCATGCCTCACCTCAGGCCAGTGCTTAAGTAATTGGTTTGAAATTAATCTTACTTTTTAGTATAGCCTGACAGATACTGGATTTTTGAGGCTGTTGTCAATATCGATTTGGGAGATCCAATAATGATATATCAACACATAGTACTTTAAAAAATTAATCACACAATGTAAACAAATAATAAACTTGACACAGGTCCTTTCGTGTTTTTCTTTGTTTTGTTTTTAAATTGTGACCGATATACTGAGTGGGATATTTCAAGTTGAAAGATAAACTATATTCGACCTGGTTCTACTCCCTAGTCCATAGTCCAGGAGCAACTAAATTTAAGAAGTATTTAGGAAAGTCACTTGATTAAACCAGTATTGACTGTTTTAGATTATGGCCTCCTCCTGGTTTAATTTATACCCTGTCCAGGAAACTGGCCCCGAATCTCTAAGCTCTGTATTGATTTAACATAACTCCGTTATTGATCTTTGTCCTAAAGCGAACATGGCAACAGTTTTATTTATTTATTATTTATCTATCTATATCATAATTTTTATTTTGTGTATTTGGCCTTACTGGGTCTCTCTCTAAATGGCAAATTTAGCTATTTTGTGAATGTCTGAGACACTAGTTAACTTGGTTACGAGGGTTACGTCAGTTTCCAGTTGAGGTGTTAATATACATACTTCTGGATTTAAAAAAAAAACTATATATAATTATATCATTAAGCCACACATTTAAAACAAGTAATAATGTTCGTAAACACTACGTTTTTACTAATTATTTAATATAGATCTTGCACAAAGGACCTTACCATATTAATGTTATATATCTTTTCCTCCTCTATACTGAAAAGAATACACAGTTATCAGATTGCTGGGAATTTTCCAGCAATTTGATGTTAGAAGTAAAGCCAACCATTGCATATTTAATATGAGTTGTCAACCCCAGCAGGGTTTTTACATGCCCAGCCGACAGGGATGACCATTTCATTTTAATGTGCTGAGACCATGGTAATACGATTTGTCATGATCGTCCCTGACCCTTATAACACTATCTATATTGCATTACCTGTGTGACCGAGTGTCCTGTAAGCCACATTATGTGCCCACTGGATTCCCCCGCCCCCCAAGCAAATCACCTTCCACGAGTGCCACATCTACCCTCTGCCCTCATTAAAGGCATCCATGGCATTCATAGTAACAAGCAAACCAGAATCACTTATAATTCCTCCTTTGCTAATGCTGGAGAGAGGGAAAAAAATTAAGTTAAAACAGGAAGAAAGGTTTGGATTGGTCTCTTAGAGGCAGATATGGAAGGCTTAATAGTTTCCCTGGTGACGATTACTGTCGGGCTTCAAATCCTTGTTTTTTCCCTAAGAGCCTGCTAACCCCTTTCTCTCACTCAGTACTGAGGATGGCTCTTCATCACACACACACACACACACACAGCTAGTGAAACATCCTTCAGTGATCAAAGAGGAAGTCCCTCTACTATATCACAGTTACCTCCAGTCTACATGTATGATTGTTTACAGGTTTTGTTTGAAAAGGTTTTGTATGTAACAAACTTACAGCACAATATGATAAATTCAATGCCCCACAACAACATGAATGTTTGATTAGTGCAGAACAAAACGTTTTTATTTATAGGCAGTCATGTTAAGACTATGGCACTGTGGGGTGAGTTGAGTTGACAATGACATTTTACTAATGTTTAAAGAGCAACTTAACATCAATCAGAAATCTTATTTTTGCTGACGGCCAGTGGTTGAGATTCCCACATTGGTGCAGTAATGTAACAAGTGTACCCCATATGTGGACTTAATGGGCAACTAGTGCAACTTGCAAACAGTGTAAAATTTTACAGGGGACATTTATTAAAATGTGAATCCATGTAGACTTATGTTTGTTTCAAATCGAGGCACACAGCACACATTTGAATCTGGAATCTGGTGTCAGAAGAGCCGCATAAAAATGTAGTTTGCTTGACTCAGTGATGATTTTATTGTCTCCCAGTAAACTTAACCCAGATGGCATGGGTAATATGAATAATTTGATTTTGGTAAATGCAATTTAAATAGTGTAAATGTCCAGTCAGAAGTTTGAACAAATTACCAGAAGATGAATGCAGTATTAATTAGTAATTGTGTTGCAATAAATCCTGGTAGTTAACAACTGCTAAACGCCTCTTTCACAGGTAGAATTTTGGTACTAATTAACTCCAACTACCATTATTCTGCTTTGTGTCCCAAAACCACAGTCATCCCAAAACCTCTTAGCCCCATTTGTGGTCTTAAGAAGCATGGGGGTTGACAGAGATGTGAGTAAAGATGGGGAGGGGCAGATGGAACGGGGAGTTTAGAGGGGGTGAGGTTAAATGGTCCATGTCAGTAGCAGTCTTTAACACATGGGATTACTGCCCTTTTGTGTGCATTGAGCTCACTCAATCACTGAGCCCGTGTAAGACACACTCACACCATTTACCCCACACTGTCACAGACATCCTGATCAAGCTGGCAGAGGCTGGGAAGTACACCGCCGCAATCAGCTGGCTAACTGTAAGAGGAGAATAAATTGAGGGGATGAAGAATGAGGGAACAAGGGAAGGGAAGACATGAACAAGAAGAGAATAAAAAGACAAATGCACTGGAAGCAAACTGGGTTGAAGAAGATGTGAGGAGAGCCTCTATAAAACATTGAAATAGGCGGGACGTGAGAAGATGCACTATAAAGGAGAGAAGGTGCACTTAAAGCAAGAGATGAGAAACAATGAAAAATAGATGGATGAAAGGAATGTTGGAGCAGTGCCTTACTGAAGATTTCACATTATTACACACATGAGAGATGGGTTGTAATGGTGCTAATTACAGCTTTTATGCATGTGTTGTTAAAATTGGCATCTCACCTTGATGTGGTCTATTTGGTCCTTCATTATGAGTTCTCGTGGCTGGGTTGAGAACTATGAAACCTGAGAACTCCCTTGATGTTAGACCAGAGTCACCATATAGAAAGCACAAAAAAAGAATCCAGTGAAATCTGACAGCTGCAGCTACAAGCAGCTGACAGCACTTTTTGAAGGCAGCTGTGACGATTATCATCCTCAAAGTGATGATTATCACTACTGTGTATGAATTCTGACTATTAGAGAAATTCTTAATGGTCTTAGTGTGTGTTTGCACACTTTATTTGTCAAGGGTCCTATAGTTATTAGTTATTGCCGAGGTAGAGGTTTTCATGTCAAAGGCATTTCACCAGTGAATCTTCCTACACGGCCAGGTTAAGCTATGGAAGTGTGAATATTTGAAAAGTTATTATCTACTTAAAATCACGTGTCCAGACTGTTGAATTCAGTATGGTTATCACCTACTGGAAGTCAAGCAGGGAAAGTATGGAAAATGAAATATGGTTTCAGTGACAGAATACAAGAGAGAGATTTTAAAGGTTTTCTTCTTTCTCCCCCTTAGTGACTGTGTTTGAACTAAAGTTAATCTGCTATTCAAAATGCAAAACCTTAAAACTTTTATGCAGATAATGGCATCATAAATAAATGTTGAAAAAGTGTAAAACATTTTGATTGCCTTAGGAGTTAAATAGCTAATAAGCGTCTAATCCTGTAACAGATGTAATTTCTCTCTTACTACTGTGGCGCTCAGTGCGTGGAAGAATTCTTTTTACGCTGTTATAATGGGTTTCTGTGATGCACCAAAAAAAATCAAAAACAAGAAGGCACTCTTAAGAATGCTGTCCTCTGAAAAGGCCTAATAATCTCCCCTGTCACCCATTACTTTTGCTGTCAGCATTGTAGTGTGAAAAAATAGCTGAATAACATGGTTGTCCTAGGAGAATTTCTCAGTCAGTGCTGTTTGATAATATTTTGGCAACCAAGTATAGAGCACATACACGAACACCTAAACGTGGCATTGTGGACCCAGGCGACGTTGTATCCATAATGTTTCCGCTGTCATATTTTGAGAAATAATTTTGCCGCTTCATAATATTTTGCTTGAGCACTATGGGGAAATAGTCATGTAGGATCCCAAGGGCAGCGTGTGATTGAAATTCACTTTTCTGTAACTTCATTAGAGGTGTTTGTGCTGAAAAGTGAAAAAGCCCTACCAAAGTGAAGTATTCCTCTCAAGGTCAACTTCCCGGTCACGAGTTAAGTCTGTCTTGGGATTAAGGGAAGTTTTTGTTGACGTGATGCAGTAGTCTGTTACTTTAATCAAGACAACTGTTCTGTCATTTAAAGAGAAATCATAGTCAGATGGAGTACAATGATTAATACAATGCTAACCTTTTTGCCTCCATAATTTTCTTTTGCTCTGTAATTATCTCTCACACGTCTGCTGATGAGAGGCTTTGACAAACATCCACGTCTTATTAATCTTGACATTGCTTTGGTTTTATGTGTTTAACACATGGAGACTGTCACACACACACACACCATTTCATCAGTTGGTGGTTTCTCAGTTTGCCTTGTGTCAGCGATGGTAACTTTAATTATTGTGCTTTTGCTGTCTGCGTTCATGCATTCTGATGAGCCCTGTGTTTAAATAGACGCACATATACAAAGAGACTTTGGCTAGGTTAAAATGTGAGGAACCGGTCAATTAAAAGGGCCTTTGACTGTCCAGAATGTTTTAATTAAAGTAGCAGTGAAATGTAAACTCGGTTCTAATTATGATTAGCCTTAATTAGCTGTCACTCTGATTTTAATTGCTTTTGAATACAGCTGACCTCCAAATGCTTCATCTCCATGCACCAACATCAGAGCCTAGCTTGTGTGACGAGTTATTCAGCGCTGTATGCTTGTCTGTTTGTGGCTGTCTCATTATTGTTTGTCCATTCACATGCTTATGGATATCATTGATAATCTATAGTCCTTGAGAAGTGATGAGTAAATAATCTTTTAATACTTTATTTGCAATGTTTGTTTGTATCATTCTCCTCAGGCTCTACTGGATATGGTGGTGAAGAAGAGTGAGGGCTACAGCGTGGAGCAGCTGGAGAGACTGTACTCCCTTCTCAGTCAGTGTATCTACCAGCACCGCAGAGAGTATGAAAAGACCCAGCTACTGGAGGTCAGAAACACCTTAGAAGCCCACAAGGCTGGACTGTGCAGATTATTCCCAATAAATCATTAGTCTGGTTAAAATGATATAATCCCATCACATCACTTAGTACTATGAAATGAAGCTACTGAGAGACGAGGGCTGAAAGCTGATTAATTGATCAGTTCATTGACAGAAAATGAATCGGGGCAAAAATGGTTAAGTTCTTGGTTCTATCTTCTCAAAGTTGAATATTTCCATTTTTCCCATAATCGGAAAATCAGTATTTTTAGATTTTTGACCATGGAAGCATTTCCCAATATTTTAACACTTTATATAGACTTTGAAAGGAAAAAATAATCAACTGATCAACTGATAGTGAAAAGAATCGTTTGTTACAGCTCTTTGAGAGGCCCTTACATGATTCCAACCTCTTATCTTTTCACCACACAATGCTTGCCCCAACACCTTGTTGCTAGATAACCAGAAAGGGGGTTTAAGCTTCTAAGAGAATATGTGAACAAGGCCAGTTCAGTTGTAAGTGAATGTGAGATTCACAGCTGTCTAAAAGGGGGCATCTTTTGTGTGCAGTACAAAAGAAAGTGGTAGTTCTGCAAAGCTGTATTGAAGCCACATGTTGCCATTTTGATAGGGAGGTTCTAAACAACTGGTAACATTTATTAAACTTATACAGTGCAAGGCGTTGGAAAAGTGGATGGGGGCAAATTATATCTGAGAAGTGTTTTATCCACTGTGTCTTTTTTGATAGGTTCAATGTAAACATACACACACACTGAGACGGTCTGGATGGAAAATAGTGACTGGAAGTGGTTTCTTTAGAAAATAAAACAAACGATACATATTGTGAGTTAAGGGTTAACAATAAGACCCATAATATATGATAATAAATTTTCCTGTTTCAATGTTTAATCTCTCTTGACAATGGTCCACACAAAAAGAGCCGCTGTATATTTTCCCAGAATCCCATCTGGTCATCTTCTGCCGCTGTAGGATGTCAGTGCAGACAGCGGGCCAGGAATGGCAGTGTCCTGGTGCTGGTAGCCAGAACCGGCTGTCAGGGGTGTCAGAGAGAGGGAGCGGTAGAGAGAGAGAGGGAGAGAGCAGTCAGCCAGGTGGTGCCGCCTGTCGACAGGCCGGCTGGTGGAGGAGGGGAAGGGGGCACGTCTGGGCTCATTTCATGCTGCCAGCCTAAATTGGTGTTTTCAGAGCAGAAATGTCAGCTCGTTTGGCACGTGTTTTGTTTGCCTGTTTCCGACACACACCTCAACTCCGCAGCAGGTCATCTCCTTGTTCCCCCCCCCCTAGAGAATGCTAAAATGCGCACATACACACACGTACGCAGGGTTGATGACTCTCCACTTAATGTTGCACTCTGCTGCAGCGCATGGTGTTTGTGTCTACGTTGTATAGACGAGTGAAATGGAGCGTGTCCATACATTTGTCTCCTTTACCCCTCCTTCCTCCTCTGGGTATGGCTTGTCTCAGTCTTCCAGAAGAGCTGACCTTTCAGCAGATGGAGTGGACTGCACCCTGCTTCCAGTTAAAGCCAGAGGGACCATCTCCGCTCTGTACACAATACCTCGCCAGCTATGTTCTATCTACAAATTAGCGTTCATATTGCCCTAGGCCTTGTATTACATTTTGCCCGCATCTCAGACAGCAATTTAAGGCTTTGTAACGGTCTTTGGCCTTTAACCTGAATCTGTGTGGTCCCAGAGCTGTACAAGCGTCTAGTCGAGTAAGCTGATCGTCATATAGGTTTGTTATTTCTGCTTATTTGTATGTTTGCTGCAAAAGATTGTGGCCTACAGGTCATTTAATACACCTTTTTTTTAGATTGCTTGTTTACTCAAAGCAACATCAGAACATATATGTCATATAAAGACAAAACTATCATAAAACAGGCAGAGAAATCAGTTTCTCCATTGGCAGTAGTCTCTGTAGAACAGAATGCAATGTAGCCCAGCCTTTTATTTTTTTTGTATCTCTCCAAGCTTGTGAAACAGCACCTTCATCCAGGCCACAATACACTAAATTGTTCTTTCTCGACTGACTTTTTCTGTTGCGGGGAAAAAAAAATTAAGATGATGTTGTTTTTGCTCTCCTAACCTACACGTACACACCTCCGAGAGAACCCTGTTCTCCCAGGGGTTGTAGAAAATTTGATCTGGGAAATAGAGAAAATCAGTAACTGCGGTGGAAGTAGAGAAGACAGGTTCAAAGAAAGGGGGCACACCAAAGTAATTCATAACACCTTTGTCACAAATGGGTTGAACATCCCAAATTGATATCTTAACAGTGTAGGGCACATAATGCTGTTTTTTTTTCTTTTAAAGAATAGTACTGATGGCTCCAGTGGGAAATTAAAACTCCTAAATATGTTAATCTGCCATGATGTACCTATTGAGCGACAGGAATTAATCCTTTTTGCTATGCTGGTCGACTTCCACTCATGCTAGAAAGAGAGAGCACTACAGGCCTACCTTTCTGTTCGTGACACCGAGTAGGTTAGTGAGGCAGAGGGTCCTGCATAGGCTTGTTAGATTGTCCGCTGTGTTTTGGAGACTGCCTACAGGCAGATAGACCGGAGATTACAGAGGTGCAAAGCGTCAAGGCGGCGAAGAGCTTATTTGCGCGTTGGTCTGTGGGTGTACAGTGAGACCCGGCAAACAGACAGGTGTTAAAAGCATGCGCGCTGAACACATGTATGCTTTTAACACCTGTCTGCCTGATCAGCTGAAGCTTCCTGGAAATTTTCTAAATTAGCAATTTCAGCTTTCATACCTTCCTTGAGTTTTACATCTTACGTGACTTGGTGGTGATAGTTGTTGGGGTATTATTTAGTGCTTAATTGATGTTTTAAGTAGGGTTGTAAGGGAAGTGAGAATCACACTCAGCCTCAGTCCTGTGACCTTTTTAATCTATTCAGAATAAATTGCAGTATAGTTTTCATTTTATCTAGATTGTCAAATGAATAGCTTTCCACTGTGCACTCAAAGTTTTATTTAACAGTAGACTTAAGCACCATCTGAAATGTGTTTTTTTTTTTTTTTTTTGTGGGCATGAAAGGATTAATAAAGGCATTCATCATAAGAAGTTACCGTGTGCATTCAAAGCAAATATACAAAGGTGCAACAACGTGGCACTCAAGTTGCCATTTCTGTCGGTCCAAACATTCATAAGAATTTTTAAGCTTTTTTGGAATTAATTAGTAATAAATATAAAATGACTTCTTGGGACAGTCCCACTAAATCAACTAAACTTGTAAAATAAGTATCATTAAATTGTTTTTAAAAATAAATGCCCGTCACAATTTCCTGAAGTCCAACATGACACATTCAGTTTGCTTGTTTGGTCCAATTTACAGTCCACAACCCAAAATATTCTATATATTGTTACAGTCAAGACTAAGAAAACCGTAAAATATTCACATTTGGCGATCTGGTACTAGCTATCTTTGGGACATTTTTTGATTTTTAAAAATGACTTAAACATTTAATCAGTTATCAAGATAATCAATTGACTTTCAGCTTCACTTTAAAAGGATGCCCTTTTTGTCTATAAGAAGAATTTAGAAGGCATCACACAGTTAAAGACAGGAAAGCACTCAGTATTTGTGTACTTCTTAGCTGAAAAAGCAGTTTGTAGTATCTGCAGAAAATTGATTATTAAGCACAGCCATTTGCGTAAATATGATTTAGCCATGTTGGTGTGAGGTGCAGAGTTTTTAGTGGACTGTAACTCCCCGAAAGTTAACTTCTCTTTAGAAGTGTGAAATTGCTTTTTACTGTACAGTTGATAGTTTTTAACTTTTTGTTGTAGATGTTGAAATTGGTATCTTGTAGCGGCGCCTGTCGCACTGACTCAGCCATTCAGATGAGACAACATACACGGCGTAACATCTTCAAGGCATTAATCATGGTCTATTGCAGGCTAACATCCATCTCTATTCCTCCGGCTCTGTTCAGATTTAGTCAGTGTCAAAGTCTGCTGTTTTCATGCTGAGAAAAATCACGCGTCTCATTCCAGCACAGCTTTGCTTCATTTTACATCATTTATCATGGTGAAAGCTGGTGTTTGTGGTGGTAAATTTCCAACTAATATTGAAAGTGTGGTGCACAGATGCTTTATACACACATTGGTTTGCTGTGTTGGTTGAGACTAAGCAGTATGTGTTAATGTGTGTGTGTGTCTCTCTGTTTGTGGCGTAGGAGATGGAGGAGAGAATCCAGCATTTTGATACATTCCTGTGAGATGGACAGATTCAGGTAGATCCTGAACAGCCTGGGACCACAAAGACACAACTGAGTGAGTGAAGGAGCTTTTGAGTCCAGCCCTCAACTAAAAAACACAGAAAATCCAGCGCCCTCCTCTTGCTGGGAGGTAACACAACAAGGACGAGGTTGAGGACAGAGACATTCAATGGTGCTATCGTCTCAGGAACCTGGCCAGATCCAGACCCATTATACACAACCAAACTCCCCTGAGGTGTGTCAGTCACACACACACACACGCACACACACCGATGGTGACGGGCAACCCTGGTGCTACTTGGGTGCTATTCTAACTTTTATCCATGCTGCTCTTGGGATTACTTCTTAACTTGGATGACTAGCAAAACCAACAGATCTGGTGATGTCATATCGAAAACCATACATACACCCCTCACACACACACCCACACCCCCACACCCACCCACACCTTGACACTTGGGTATGCATGTACATCTACAAACACACACACACACACACACACACACACACACACACACACACACACACACACACACACACACACACACACACACACACACACACACACACACACTCACTCAGATCCTCACCAGCAGAAGTGTGAATGCAGAGTGCCGCTAGGAGATGAGGACAGATAATGTTCTGAATCACTGAACTACGTTGCTGAGCCCATCTTGCCCTCGAGTGGAAAGCTTCATCATAGGCCAGTTGTTACCATGCTATTAGATGGCTCATTTTTTTTCTGCCATTTTAGCTACTTGATTAGTTCAATATCTGAGCCACCGTCAAGGACACTCACCCAGAACAATAGTTTACAAAGAAGTTTTGGTGCGAACAGGAACTTGATGAGGTTAGCACAGCGGGACAAGAACCGATTATGTCCTCTTCATTACAGCGGCCATCAGGTGTGGAAAGCTGTTGGCCCCCTCAGTGTTTGACTGGTGAACGAGCGTCGCCTGTTAGTCAGCTATACAACCATCTCACTCGAAACATTCACTCATAGACCACCTCTGGTGTTCAGTCTTAGCAGATTGCCATGTCCTTAATAGTTTTGTGGTAGCTGCACCTCCTCCTCACTACATTCAGTCTGAATGTTTTCCCTCCCACCCAAGCTGTGCCCGCCAGTTGTTCCTACCGACACCCTGGCTGAGGAACTGGAAGCAGTACCAATTGGATGCGTCGAGAGTTTGCACTGCCTAGTGTGTGCCTTACTTAAAACCTCAAATGAAACTCTGACAAAGTTAGCAGGATTTTTTATTTACTACTTTGTAACAATGAACAGGCTCCAAGTTGGGGTGGGTACTAACCACTGAGGTCATAGTGACCTTGAAGCAAAAAAATAGATATATATCCCCATGCCATTAGGTCTTTTAAAACATATCCAGATTATACATCTCCAACCTGGGCCAAAAAAGTAATTAACAACATTTTAAAATGTTTAGATGATAACTTATGTGGCTGTGTCGGTGTCTGGCCAGATACGTCTCTAACGCTTGAAATGTTACGATATTTAAATGTATTCATGCCCTGTTAAACCCAGACCCGTTGGGGAGGTCAGTCTCCACCTGAGCAGACAGCAGGTGTAAGAAGAGGTTGTCAACACCAGCTTTTCTTCATTTTTTCATATGCAAAGAATAATGATGCGAGTCAAATGATTTATAGTGCCAAGTGTTATCCCACTCCCCCAAAAGGTGCTGATGTAACAGTGCCTGTTCACAGGAATTCTGTTTCAACTATGAAAATATTCTATTAGATGGTCATAACCTATGTATTATGTTGTGTATTTGCTAATTATTTTTTATGTTTTGTTTTTTTTACAAAATGCTTTGCTTGAGTTGATTATCACATGGGTTGTGAATCCACAATGAACAAGGCCATCCTAGGCAGTGCTCGTCACTAAGGTGTATAAAGCATTACATGTTTTGTTTTTTTCCTCCCTTCAAATGTGTGTACCTACTTTATGGATTTATTTCATTTTGTTTTTCTCAACACCAGACAAGAGATGCTGGATCTGTGGCCAACACAGTGTATGTTTTCAGACTGCAGTAAATGTAAGGTATTTACTGAAGCTTTATAAGGTTTTAATGGCATTTTCATGGTTTTGGAGATGCCATATTTTGAGCAGGTGTAGACTGGAGAAGCCCCCCCCCCACCCTCCCCCCTCCTCTCAAAGCACTCTTATCCAATCCTCAAACCTCTTGGTGCAACTCTGACCCCAGCTCACCTCTGCCTTTTCTCGGATTCTAGGTGACAAACGCAAAGACCATATGCAAACTGGCAATGACAGGTTAGCACTTGGACTACTGCAGAGAGAAAAACCAACGCTACCTCAGCTTAATTTATTTTAATGCGAAAACTGTTTACTGGGTACAAAACAGTATTTTCTCACCCTGAAATACTGTTGCAACATCTAAGGTACCAGATTAGAGCAACCACAGCTGCTGCAGTAATCCAAGAGTTGTTTGTATCTCTCCAATTGTTATGTATGTTTGCATTTGAGCCAGATGATGATTGCATACATTTTAAGGATATTTCATGACTGTAAATGTTATGCTTTAGTTTCAGGTTCTCTTAATTTCTACTGTACCTTGACACTGAGGAGATAATCCTAGATCTGCTCCTCTTTCATGTTATCACCCCATACCTTAGAAGCTATAAAGAGCATTTTCTGCCTCTTTACACATCCATCGCCTTTGTTTTTTTTTTGAAATTATTTGTTTTTTCAGATTTTTCATCTCATGATTCTGAGTATTTATTATTAAACACATTTTTCACCTAATATTCAGTAAACTGTCTTTTTGTACATTTGGAATTTAACAAATCGGGAAGTATCACAAGTTCATTTTTAACAATTTTGCTGAATTGCGTAGCGTTTGTGTAGCAGGTTTATTTGGCGTGTAGGGGGAATAAAGGGTTTACAGGTCTCTCAGGTTCAACACGCGACAACATGCCCTTTCAACATTTGTATTTATTTCATTGTCCTGGTGTTTTCTTTGTTGAAGTGGTTTACAGACTGTGGCATACTGGAAAAGACTAACATTAGGACAGAAGTGATTTTTTTTTTTATATATATATATAAAAAAAAAAAAAAAGTCTGTCTAGTACATTGCAGTAGGAGAAACAGGACCAGATTAACGTTCTTTTCATGTTGTTCACTTTGTCTCCACTTTCTGCCAAAAGAGTTATTTTTTATGAATTTAGATACACATATGGAAATAAAATATGGGTAGTTAAATGTCATACATTGTGATCTTCCTTTCTTATTATAAATTGTAGCCAGTTTGGACTAACAACCAATTTTTGTCTGGTAGTTGAGACTACTTAGTCCAGTATGCAGAAGGAAAGGGTTTGTTCTATCCCGAATTTCTTTTTTCTTCCCTGTTTTTTTTTTTTTTTTTTTTTTTTTCCCCCCCCAGTTAATTTAGTCAAGACTTTCCATAGCTTTGTCAGTTCTGTTCATTTTGTGTATTTAACACGTACGCAATTGTTACTTTAGTGTAAGTTATATTCGAAATGAAACATTTACTGTATTTCTCAAATAAACTGCTGTGATATACTTGAATAAAAAGGTGCAAACTGTACATTTCAAGTGTTGATTTTTCTTACTGTGAAGTTCAATTTTTTTTGAAAACATTTGTGAAGTCGAATCTCCTTTTTAAAAATCACACCTTGGTATTTTTACACACCAGACTGTACTTTATACCCATGTTCTGTTGTAAATGCACATTAGAAGCCCGTAGTTTGGGATGTAAACAAAGCCACTTACCTGTATTGAGTAGAGTGCTTCTCATTACTATACCCTTGATTCATGATACAGTAAACCAAAAAAAGACTGGACAATGTCTTCATGTTCTGGTATATGTATTTAGGTTTCAATAATAACAATTGTTAATTTCTCCTTTTTGGGTACAGATTTACAGACATACCATTTTGAAGCCAACCTGTCAGGGTATTTTTTTCTAAAAACATTTATACAGAATTGCCTTCAGGTTTTAAAATATACATATTTCCTTCCTGTATTTACAGAATACCAACCCAATATCATTTGTGGGTTGCAATGAAACACATTGTATAAAACAAAAAGAAGGTTGGGGGAAACTGATGAAAGACATAAAACAAGGATCAACATATAACTTCTATGATAACAGTCACAGGTGGTTATTGTGCTTTTTTTCCGGAGGAACTGTTGTAACTTGAATATCTGATCAGACGTCAGCGGACAGAGGAATTCCCTCTCTCTTTCTAAATGTAGTGCTGTCTTTGTCCCAGAAAGCAAGACAAGGGGGGAAAATCAGGCCATACACCATCACCTGACCTAGAATTGGTGTTTGTTCCTATGTTTAGCAAATCATTAAAAGAACCAGGTTACATAGAGTTCAAAATCTGCTTTTAAAATCACCCCATAAATCTACTCTTGTAGTAGGAATTTCATTTCCTGATGTAGCAGAGAGAGAAGAAACTCTTCAAATCCACTGACAAAGTGGAAAACAGTTGGATTCCTTTCCTTCACTTTTCCTCCTGTCCTGTAGATGTCACTACTGAAAAACATCTGTACACCACAAAGAAACTCTGCTCTCTAATGAATGGTCATGAAACCTCTACCTGTCAAACAAAATTCTCAAAAAGGGACAGAGTATAGTAAAGAAATGGGGAGGTGGTGAATTTACAAAGATGTGGATAAGACACAATTGAAACAATGAGTTCATCAAAAACAAAGGAGTTTGTAATTTACTAAGAGGGTCCCTGTGCCTGTTGGATGAGAGGATGAACTACCACCGTGACACATACAGTACTGGAGGTTAGGCATCGTCACCTGACATGGCTGAGTAGTTGAACATGAGTACATTCTGCACAGGGCTTTTTGAAGGGTGGGACAGGTAATGGGGTGGATGGATGCTGGCGTCAAGTCCAGAGGTCACCGACTGACCGGCCCGGCCCTAAACTGCCGTCGCGCATCAACCCACAACCGAGCTCAGCTGGTGTTTGGCGTCTACCCAGTGTGATCATGTCTGAGCCACCCTCATCCGCTCTGAATGTACTTCTTGATGACCACACAGCCGTGTCTGAAGAGCGGGCAGGGTAGCGACTGCAAGAGCGTCCAAGTGTTGGTGCAAGGGTCGAAAGTCTCCATGTTGCTGAGGGCTGGACCCTCGCTGCTCACGATGCCTCCTGTGGCGTAGATCTTTCCATCAAGGATCACAGCGCTGCAAAGGCAGACAGACTTTTGTTTAGTTCAGATATCCTCCTTATAAGTTATAGTCAGTCAGATATTTTAGAAAATAAGCGTATCCACCTTAAGTAAGATGAGAAGATTGATACCACTCATCTGTCTGTTAAATATAAAGCTAATAGCCAGTTGGCTTAGCACAAAGACTAAACTGGGGGAAACGGCTAGCCTGGCTCTGTCAAAATTGTAAATCAGCCTATTTTATATTTCATTTAATTTGTTACATCTTTCTCAAACTATGTCTGAGCAGATGTCTGGCAACCTGTGGAAATTCTAGGAAGTTACTGGTTGTGGCCAAGAAATAATCTGGCACATACCCTGTAATTGTTTTTACACACATTTTTGTACGGAATAAAGGCTAGCTGTTTTACCCCATTTCCAATCTTATGCTAACTTTCTGCAGGCTGTAGCCTTAAAGGCTTCATTTTCAGGTATTTTATTTAAGGGTTGTACCAGAACAGGTTTACATGGTTTCATTTTCAAAAAACCCTGTGTGTTGAATGCTCCATTTTAGCTACTGAGGGGTTGGGAGTTGCACATGAGCAAGAAGCAGTAGGGCAGGTCCTGCCAAGCGAGGTAGTGTGATCCAAACCATGGCTTTGAAACATGTTCGAGCCTGAGTCTGATCCCGAAACACAGGCAGCACAACCCAAACCAGCTTCCAAACTGGAGCAAGACATTTCAGAGTGGCAAGTTATTAATTTGTAACAAATGTATCTTTCATAGGTAACGTTTTAACTGTGCAACTGTGTCTACATCATAGTAACAACTTTATGCCCATTGACAGTCTGGACAGTATCTAATGTTATTTTAATTTCATATTTAGGTGTACTTGTGGAGCAGTTTAGACGTGTATTACAAAGTGACGCAGATAGTTAACGGAAGTAAAGGCTGGACTACCATCAAGCTGTTTTCAGGCAGTTCAGAGCAGTGTTTTCTGTGGGAGATGGGAACTCCCTTTGGTGTGGGCTTTGGGCTTTTTCACTTTGCAAACCTATTTCATGCAATAAAAAAATATTACACATTAAAGGAAGGTAAATAGCAAAAAAAGCATATAACCTCATTAAATTTACAATAAAAACCTGTGGTTTCAATCTTCTGATCTAACTGCCAGAAAGTGAATGTGTATTCCCTAAAACTATTCCTTTAAGATTTTCATTAAATCAATCTATGTTTTTGATATTTATGTTGCCATTTTTTCAGCAATAAGCAACATATTTACAGTGTGTAATTACCTCTCTAATTACTAGTTTTTACTGTTAGTGGCAGAGTCTGTCATTTCCGATCTGGATTCAAAACACCTACCTCTCTACACGTGAAGGATTCACAGGAAACAATGCATGCTTATAATCCAGCGTTACTGTTTGTACCTCACTGTTTACTGTTCACTCTTACAGCCGTATCATAGCTGTATGAAGTTACTGCTAACCCAACATTTCCTATCGCTAAGCACCGACTGTTATGAACAAATAATAATTAGATAATCTGTGTCAGGAAGATGAGCAAGTGAAAGCAAATACGACCTTATGTGGCTTTGATATGAGATATCTATGACACGCAGCAGCAGGAATACTGTTCTTATTGTTCATTGTGATCAGACAACAAAGCCAGACAGAAGACAACATCTCCATAAATGTGCTGACTGTCACGCTGGGGGCCACGCCTGACATTGTTTGACATCACTCACATGCTCGACACCCAACAAGTGTACTTCGTAAGGAAGGCGGGGTGGGGGTGGGTGGGGTGTGTACAACACACATTACATTGCCTCTTGAATGCGAGAGAGAAAACAAACGAAAAAGCAAATATCTGTACAAATGTGCTCATTTGATATGAGAAACAGAAACAGGAGTTTGTGTGCGTAGAGGATTAAAACTTGGGCTGTAAGCTGATTAGGGCTTTGTACTCCTATTGGGGTTTGGAACGATCTGCATTTACATAAGGTGCACGCTCAAACACACACACACACACACACATACGGCAAACAACATGCAGTCCTATTGCACAAATTCACAACACTGTTGGGACTGACAAAGATTATTACATAAATCCTAAATCTACTCAGAGAGAAAGCACAGCTGATCCAAAATGGAGAGAGCGCAGGGCAAAGCTTAGAGCTGCTCGTCCTGATAAACAGAGGAGAGGTGCAGGCCTGCAGAGGGCCGGATGCAGCACAGGGAGAATATCAGCTCTCCTGCACGATGACCTGTTACCATCTTCTGGTGCAGGAGCGCTGCAGATAGTGCCGTTTCTGAGTGTTTGTGCGTTTCTCTTTTGCCTGCTCTGTGTGTTTCTTATTCTCCCTCCTTCCACGCATCTCTTCCTCGCTCGTGTCAGATTTAGTTAAATGTAGCAGAACAGCTGCCTGGCGTGTGCTGGTGCAGCTTATCAATAACTCTGACAACATGATTTATGTTATACATTCTGCACATAAGATCACTGCCTATAATTGCTTCCCAAATGTATTTTGTGCATGCTTCTTTCTTTCTCAGCTTCTGCAGAAAAACAGTAGGTTTATTATCCAGCAAACTGCACACGTCAGTGGCTCGAGCTGACTAGGGTATTAGGATGTGATCCCACTGTTATTTGTTTTCATTTATCTCCCTTTATCAACTATTACGTGCCCATAAATGGTATAAAAGTTACAGGTGTGTACTGCCTTTTCTTTGTTTGCTTTGAACACAAACATTACACTCACCTAACTATGCAAAAAAAAAAAAAAAAAAATACAAATGACTTATATATCACAGTATTAACTCAGGATAAAATAGTAATTAAATGCTTTGAAAGAAAGTTGATTAAATCAAGCCGAGTCCCTGTTATTCCAGCGGATGTGTCTTGTTTCTCTCAGCATGACAGACAGCGACGTTACTGATCAAGCAATTGTAAAAAATCAAGCCCATGAATTAGAAAGAAAATTTTCTACCAAGGGAGAAGTTTTACAAGCTAAATGCACTGCGATAGACTGGCTTTGTTCAAGTTTTAATTAACTGGCCTGAATACATTTTCCCTGTGCGTTTACCTGCGTCAAGACACAGAGACTGTCAGATTACTAACGAGCTTGAATTTTGCATGTTTTTGAGGTTGCATAATAATGTCAAACATTTTTTGAAGCTTCACACAAAACAGACCTGCAATTTCCGCTTTTGACATATTTTTCAAATTCCACACTGGGGACTTAACTTACATGTGGCACTGCTACGTTAATAATCTCTTACCTGCAGAACTGCCGAGAGTGATTCATGTTGGGACCAGCCTTGATGTTGCCTTTGTCTGGGTCGTAGATAGTGGTGGCTCGAGCGTAGGCTCCTCCCAGGATGAATATAAAACCATTGAGACTCACTGCAGGGGCGTATTTGTTATCTAAAGATATGAGAGGAAGAGAGAGGTGGGTTTGTTAAAGAAAACACAGAACTATTGTTTGAATGTCATTCTCATACACAGTAGAAATTTCCATTCAGTATAATGGCATCAATTTGTTTTTTGTTTTTTTCCCCCTGCAGTCCCCCCCGGCCGCATGCTGAAATCATCATCAACATTCTCCTTATCACTTTACAGATGTGCCATTCTCACGATTGCTTTGGAAAAAACAGAATGGATGGCAAACCAGTGAAAAGCGGAGTTCATAAATCACTGTGGCTTTATTGGGTTCTGCTCCAAAATATGTTGGGGCTTTGCAGCAATATAAAAGAGTTACTAAGTTCCAATAATTTACAATTGCATTACGCCCCGTGGCACATCCATAGATTCACAAAGAAAAAAAAAAGAAACGATAAAGATACTGTGCACGTGTGTTGGAAATACATGAGTGAACAGGTGGGATACAGCATACTGTGCATACTGTATAATTCAATCTGATACAGTATATACACGAGGAAAACAGAGGCATTGAAGCAGCACCACTGTAGAATTATAGATGGGAAACAAAATGAAACAGTGGTTTGTGCGGAACGATGCCATTGGAAACCTGCAGCTTCCAAGCAGCGGCCCTGCTGTGTGGGAAGAGGAAATGTATTTCAAACTCAGCGCAATTTCTCTTAAGCAGACTGTAGGTAGCAAATTTACAAGCAGCATGAATAATGCAATGACACTTGGCCGTGAGCCGCCGTCCTTGCTGTTTTCTGCCACAATGGACGGACATCCCTCATTGGAGACGGGCAACAGGACGTCTGACGCCTTAATCATGGCGGTGGAAGCCCTAAAAGCTTCTTTCATGTTGCAAAACCACCTCCCCCTTTCTCCGCCTTTCCCCTAGCTGCTGAGAGGAGTCCGACATGTTTAATTAACGGGTCGCCTCTGGAGGCGAAAGGTGCTTCAGCTGCTGCTCACACTGACACTCTGCACTGCATTATGTTTTCAGCTACTGCACTTAAACTGTGTTCTGTAACGAGTCAAGGGGCCAGATGCATAAAACGTTTTCTTTTTGTCAGATTTAGAATAAAGCTGCAGATATGCATGGTTCTGTTTCATGAATCTCATATGCACAAGCCTCACTTCCAGTAACATAGTTAGCCATGAAAGGATCTAGAAACACCCTCAAACATCTGTTTGCCTATCTATACTTGTGCCTGCTCCACTACTCATTACAGCTGTCAGTGAGAGAGAACGGCAAAATATAAGTGCAATTTCACCCACTGTGTTGCACCTGTGAGGATCTGCTGTCATTAAGCACAGCTGTAGCTATTTATAGCACCCATACCACTAATTCATCACATGTACCCTATAAGCCATCATCGCGGTGATATCTCAGTTGTCATAATTACATGTCAGAAGGATGATCAATGATTCATTCATAGTGCTTGTATTTAAACAGACTTTACAATGTGCTTCCCAATTTAGGAAAACATTTAAAAAATCATTAACAGAAAGAAATAAACGCTTAATGCTTAACGTCAGGTAAAATCTTACTTTGTATAAAATGTTATGGCACCCTGTCAATAGTCCAGATTTAACCTTATAGTGGCACTAGAGCTAAAGTCAGGACCTCACCAAAGTCAGTCATGATTTATCTTCTTGAGACCATGAATGTCTTTATAAGACACACGTCATCCATGCCACTATCACAGCAAAATAAACACGTTAGCCCCTTAATTACTTCATGCAGTTGTTTCCTTTGATATGACTGCACTGCAGTCATTTACATACACTGACAAACTACCACTGCAACCATCTGAGGCATCAGCTTCAATTTTTGCCCATGAGAAACAAGCTGCCACTGATTGGTCCTCCTCACATTGTGCCTGACGTGTTTATTTTCTTCTTTTACCTTCCTCATCTCATTGATATGCCGCTGCCAGTCTTTCCGAGCGTGCGTGCGTGTGTGTGCCAGAATAAGCATGTGTACATGATGTTTTGTGTTAGGTCCCATAAACACAGAACACTCATTTCTCTCTGCTCGGTGCCTGAGGCAGAATAATAACAGGATGCTCTCAAAGGAAAAAGGTTTCTCTCTTTTTTCCCCACAGAAACTCTCACCATCGCTTCCTGCCTCGCTCGCGTGGACCCACGGTAAGCAGCGGTTTTGAGTGCTCGGAGAAGTACCAGGCAGGTATATCACATTCTCATTTGGCGGGCCTCTAAGGACTGCTGTTGGGGTTCGATGTCTCTCCACTGCTTTGCTATTGCTGTTATTCCCTGGCCTTTGACACAGAAAAAATGTGCTGTTTCTGCTTAACCAATGTTGAGATACAGTAAATAGTGGATAAGTATAGTCAGCTGAAAACTGAGCCGAATTTTGCTATTCATGGAGTCTCACAATGGATTTTGTCTGGTTTCACAGCTCTGGGGTTAGACAACCAATAATCCACACCTGACCACATTCTACATAAAAAATGAATAAAGGACATAAAAAAGGAATAAAGGGGGGGGAGGCAGCAAAACAAGGTTTTGACACGGCAGCGGTGATAGAAGTACATCTGTGCCTGCGGGGCAACACGGGCTGACGCAGCTTCTCACACTCTGATAAAACAGCTTAGTCACCGAGTCCGGGACCCCTCGGGCTGAGGTCAAGGACAGCAAACAAGTGAAAACACACACACACACACACACACACACACAAAAACACACAGCTATGATGAAATGTGTGGATGCTGTCTAAACAAACACCTTGTTGTTCCCTCACATCCTTTCCTATCTGATCCCTGCATCAACATAGCAGATATCTGATTCTATAAAAACCAGAACACTACTGCAGTGATAACACACACACACACACACACACACACACACACACACAAATATCTCACAACTCACTCAATTATACCAATACTGTATACTGTACGGATTTAGATAAGACTGTTCTCTCTGATAAAGACTGCCAAACAGCAGTCGTCATCACAAAGTCGTTACAGCTACATGGAAATGTGCGGTCAGACACAGACGGAGGAGAAAAGGCAGACAAGGAATAAACAACATTCTCCTCCGAAAGATGGAGGATGAGGTGCTGGTTACCCTCTCCTGCTTCCTGCGTCCCGCCAGGGAGCATGAGGAAATAGGACAAAGAAGCTTCAGTTCTTGCTGCCAGACGCTTAGATAAGATTACAACAAGGTAATTGGAGCAGCAAAAAACTTATTTTTCTCCATACAATGTCCTTTTATATGGTGTGAGGAGAATAAGGGCAGCCTTTGAAATGGCGGGCCAAAAACAGCAGAGAGCGAGGATGATGTTCTTTAATTCAGTACAGTGGAGAACGGGGTGGGGGGACATGTCCAATTAGGTAGCTATGGAAACACTCCATCTTCTCCACCTCTCTAGCTGCCCTCCTCTTCCTCCACCTCCATAATGCCGCTCTCAATTGCCGCGCCTGTTCGGCTGATACGTCATTTGCGCGAGTAATTGTTCTGCTGTCAATTTCCCGATAGAGCAGTCTGGGCGCAGCACGCCTGCTCTCAGGCCTCTGACTTGACCAGTCGATGGAGACCTGTTGATCGGCAGGGGATGCACGCTGGGTGAATACTGGAGGGAGCTGGGTGTATGTGTTGTGTGTGTGTTTCCGTGTGGATGCGCCTAAGAGGACATGTGACAGACTTTTTAAATGTGTTTTTAAGGGTCACTTCACCCGAATTATGAAAACCCAAAATGAATCCCGTTATTACATCGGCATTGTTTTTTCACACTGAACCAAACAACGCCGGCATGATGCTGCCGAAGTATGATTTTAGATCACATTCCGGACGCAAACGAGGCTTGTTTGTGTGCTGTCCTGCCGACTCCCCTGTTTACACAGACATCAGTGCAGCTGTGTTACTACCTCGACTGCCGGCTTAACGGTGGAACTGAAATGCAACCCCTGTTCCGTGTAAATACGTTTTATACAGAATGGCGAGGTGGAATTTATTTATTTGCTCAGGACAATAATTATAAGTTATGGAACACAAACAAAACATAAAAAATAACAAAAAGACAAAATGACAAGATGATGGCATACTGCTTTTAACAGCCCCCTCAGTCACTAATTGTGTGACTAATATTTGAGATGGCGTGCTCAGCAATAAACACAAATACAACAGAAGCTGATAGAAATATTAGTTTTGCAAATATTTTATCATAAACCAAAGTATTAGACAAATTTTGACCTGATGATGCGATCATTATTATTACAATTTGTCCTGTGATTCCATGATTAATGAGTTTTTCTTTTTAAAAATACAACTATTTCTTTATGAAAGACTGACAATGAGGAAGAAGACTTGTTCAGTTACAGTAGACATGAAATTATGAGGGAGATTTGCTGTATAAAAACAACAAAAGCAAACTGTATTAATGATTGTAGAAAATGCACTTATACCATACTGCCATTCAATGCTGCAGTATGAAGAGTAAGGCTAAATCACAGAGATTTATGGATTTTCTAGAAAAGATTAGATTTTTCAATGCACAAACAATTTCCTTTCACCTTCACTGTGCTGGAGTGGAAGCAGAAATCTCGGAGAGAGATAGGGTTATTTGTGTGAACTGACCTTTGATGAAAACCGCAAGGCTTCATAAATTGTTTACTGCACATGAGGGGGCTCAATTATGCTCCCATGTTTCAGTACATATACTCCTCAGTAGACCGATACATTGAAGACAAAGAAATATATAGATGAAGGAAGCTGCAAAGACACCTAGCATCTCAATAGACTTGTTGAAGGGACTATTTTTGGCACGAGTAATATTATTTTTCACTCTGCACGAGATAGGAAGTCAGTCCTGATAAGTGTTTGTGAAACCCATTTGCAGTTCATGCGGGAGATGGTCCATGCAGAGGGAAAACACACAGCCCACACATACGCACACATACACAGACGCACAGTTGCAGAAAATGCACACAACTGTATTTGTGTCAGTCGATAAGACAGTGCTGAGAGACAGCGAGAGACGGAGTGGGGGAGGCGTACAGAGGGGGAGACAGTGAGACAGAGAGAGGGGGGTGAGGGAGAGAGAGAGAGATGAACTGAGAGATTAGAGAGGGAGAGCAATGGAGGGAGGCAGAGGGCTGATCGAGAAGCGCTCCCCACCGGCTCACTAAAATCATCGCCGGCCCAATTTCACAGGAAGCACTAAACCCGTCCATTATCTCCTGGCTCGCTGGCTGTCAGACACAGGCTCATCTACACCCTGACAGATGACGGTCTGTCTGTCTGCGTCTGTCCTTAACACACACACACACACACACACACCCACACTTACACAAAAACACCAGACATGCACACACACACGTGGAGTAACCTCCCAGCTCGTTACATAATTCATGCCCTGTGTACCTGCGCCCCCGGGGAATGTATAGTTGATATGAGGGTAAGGAGAGGTTGCGTGTGTCTGTATCTCTGTATGTGTGTGCATGTGCGCGTTTCTCACCAGACTTGTCTCTCGTTTCTCCTCTGCCAGCCCTTTAATATCATTCAGCTCTTACTCTTACATAATCAGCTCACAGTAGTCTCGCTTTGAAAAAGCCACTAATAACAGAGAGCAAGTTTTTAGGCAACAGTGCTGAGGGAAGTGCCTCTGTTCTGGCGCTTTAATGACACAAGAACAACTTCTTGTAAGGAAACATTTGAATTCAAATACATTTCTGACCCTGTCTTTCTCTTTGATGTCTGCTGCTCTGAGTGTTGCCTGCAGCAACAGTATGCCACCATTTGAGATAATAATTCTCTTTTTTAAAAGCATCATTTGGGCAGCCCTTCGCCCTGAGAATCCATAATGTGCCAACATCTAAAATGGGGTAATCCAGCATCAAATAAAGTTTTAATTGTGTGAAAAATGTATTTAAAATGACTATAAACACAGATTTTCTTTTTGGTTTGAAAACTTTATTTCAGAAATAGTTACGACATTTTGGGAAATACACTAATTTTCTTTCACACAGAGAATTACATAAGAAGACTGATACCACTCTACCACACATATATGTCTTTTAAATATAACACAGTCAGCAGCTGGTTCGCTTAGCTTAGGATAAAAACTGGAATAAGGATGAAACAGCTAGCTTGGTTCCACCTGAAGGTAACAAAATATGCCCATCAGCACCTCCAACTGTATTTCTTTTTTAATAATCAGTACAAACACTGAAGTGTAAAAATGACAGTTAGCCATTTTACTGGTGGTTATGTGCTGGACTATTTCTTGGCTTGGATCAGTAACTTCCTGGAGTCTCCACTGGTCAAATGTAAAATTGTTGTTTTTATGCTTTGGATTTTGTGCAGGTCAAACAAGGCCTAATGTGTTATTCAGAGAGCTTAAGAGGTGCCAGTAGGTGGATATTGTTACCTTTGGATCTAGTCAGGCCAGCTATTTACCCTTGTTTCAGTCTTATGTGCTAAATTAAGCTAACCATCTGAAGGCTTTGGCTTATATTTAATACACAGAGTGGTATCAATATTCTTATCTAACGTCTCCCAGAGAGTGAACTGTTACTTTAATGCAAGGAATTTTGTGGGTTGTGTTTAAATTTCACATATATGTACACGTATGTAAAAGTATTTTCCAGAGCCAAATGTTAAACAAAAAGACTATGTTCAAATCAATGGCAATCATCCCTGTGCTGCACCTTTCAAGGGTATTTTGTTGTGAAAAAACCTGCCTGTGGATAAGATCTTTGCACTGGGAGCACAGCTGTTAGTGTTTTGAATCACGCAGAGTTGTACTCTGTGTGTTTTCCCTGCTACCTTAGAGTTATGGCAGCTTGGTTAAAGTGTTTCTTCTGTTGTTGCGTCCTTCACAGGTCCCTGGTGGGTCCGCCTGAAATGTTTCTGCAGGTTTGTACGGTGAATAACTACAGAGTTTGGCCAATAACATGTCAGAAGCTATGGTTGGACCCACCCATCATTTCAGCTATGGTCGGCTCATTATAATGATAGAGCAATAACTTGGGGTGGGCGGAATGGAAAATACTGAGTAGGATGGTAATAATGATAAGGAGAAAACAACAGGAATGGAAAAGGTCATATACTGACCACTGAATTTTCTGTTGCCATGGGTGTAGGTCAACATTTTCACAGAAATAAACTATTATTGAAGACTAAAATCACATTTGTTTGGTTTCCCTCCATTTACATTTTCAGATTTAATGTGTTTCATGTCTTCAACTGAGAAGAGCCATGAGATATCAAGCAGTTGGCTTTAATTTTCACTTGGGCCCACATGAGACATTGAAATAAACTGCAATATATAAGATTGACCAACATGTCAAAATGGGATGTCCACACTTACACTGCAGGGGAATACTCAGCCTCATGCAATCATCTACTGTATGAAAATACGGTAAATGGAAAATGGATTGTACTTATACCGTCCATTTAAACGTAGCACCTTGATAGTCTTCTTTTGAGTAATCTTCCAACCACTCAAAGCACATTACACTACATGTTGTATGCTGCCTTCAAATGGTGATAAGGAGTTCATGGTTTCCACAGGAGAAGTCGAGCATATGATATGGGTGGTGTTCATGCGGGTAGAGTTGTGAGAACACTGTTGCTAGGCAACCGGGTAACCATAATGGAGGCCCAAAGACTCCGAGTTGCTCTCAGACGATGACCAAAGATTAAAGGAATGCATGCGTATAATGGTTACAGTAATGTCGTTGCAATCTGCGCCTTTCCTAGTTTTGGTGTTACATTACTAATAAATAGCAAACATTAATATTCATGTCTGGAAGGAGAATAATTTAGCTGGTGAGTGGGTAATTCTCTTTAAAATGGGGAAGTGCAAAAGCATAATAAGGAAAGAGAAACCACACACACCACAACTTGGTAGACACTGGTAACAACAAGCTCTGTCATAATACAAAAGGTGATGGTAACAATGGCAACATGTCCCCTGAGGACACTGTGTTGAAGCTTGCGTGTGAAAGAAAGTGCTTGTGAAACCACATCTGTGACAAAGACTGCAAATGTTGTCTCCTGTCTTACCTATCATGGGTGATTCAATGAAGCTCCAGGTGTTGCTCTGTGGTACATAGGACTGGAGGACACCCGCCGAGCGCCCGGCCTCGTTCACACCTCCGAACACGTAGACCTTCCCTCCGCATACCGTGGCTGCCGCAGAGTGGACCGGCTTAGGAAGAGGAGAAACCGTCTCCCACTGGTTGGTGATAGTGTCGTACCTGGAGAGAAAAAAGAGAGATGTTTAGATGTTTTGCATCTGTGTACACCATTAACTAACTTCAACCTTGGAGTTTAACCTTGAAAAAACCCCAAAAGACGTCAAGAGAAAGTAGAAGAGATGCAGGACAAGGTTCAAACTTTAACACTGATAAGTAAAGTCATAAGCCCACTTCCATTAAACAGATTCACAGTGGGGAGTCTCTAAATTACTTACAAAATCTCTAATGATTCAAAAACTCTGCAGTTAGTCATTTACACCGACACCCACACCAATAGTACAGAAACAGTCTGATTTCAAAGTTCCCACAGCTCTGAATTCACTATGAAACACTCATTTTGGCTGCAGGGCTGACAGATATAATTAGCAGAATGCCTACACCACCAGGGAAGATGAAAAAGACCAACCATTACGTACAATGACAGCAATTAAAGCAATTACACAAAGCAACATATGTTGGGAGCTACAAGCCATTAGTCTCTAGAGTTGGGCTGTGTGTCAGCGCTTTGGACCTTTCTCACTGAGCCCTCTTTGGCAGAGACATCAACGCCGAGCCTAAAACTCAGCCGACCCAATCCGCCACAAACAGATGAAAGGGCCTGACACAATGGGCTGCATCTGAACAAGACACTGTCTTGTGGTATTGTGCGCGTTTATATGTATATTTCTTAAACTTGCGTGTGTGTGTTTAGACATGTTCGTGTGTGTGTTTTTTGCCCCGTGGCTCTATTAGCGTGGTGTGTTAGCAGTGTAATCCCGTGTCCATGGGCCACTGATCAAAGCAGCCGCGCCGACAGCCTTCCAGCTGGAGTAGGCCTCATTAAAGAGCCGCAAACAGGTCCAGGATCTGTGATTAAAACATACATCCATTTAGACTACAGCAAGCCTCCTTGATCAAGGGTGTGTCTTTGTTATAAAAGAAAAACACCTTTTCTCCAAGGACAACAAACCTCACACATTAAACACTCGAGAAATGCTTTACTGCTCAAAAAGTAGGCCCCCATACTGTCACTTCAAAGCTTCAAAACTTTAAAGTATGATTTTTTTTTCAGTGGGTTCTATGACCTTCATTAGGCACTTTGCCTAATGTTAGGTGAGCAAACAGGTGTTTACTTCCTTTACTTTTCTTTTACTTGGATGCTTTACTCGTTCAACTCCTGTTTCATTTAAAGTGAAGCTGAATTTAAATGAAACCTGGAAGCACTGGTTGCATACAGTTTCCTTTGAGAAGGCAGTTAGATAAAGTGCGAGAGGAGATGGGTGAATTAGCCTTTGGGAATATTCTCTTAGGGGGTCTGATAATGTTCCTGGCAACAGCTGCAGAGGGGATTGGTTTAAATCCACCAGCAGTCTGAGAAAGTGGTGACAGAAGACACTCTGGGAAAGGTGGACTCGAAACACACAGAGTGCCAATTAGCACTGTTTAAACAGGGACACGCACACCAGCATCGGGTTGAGTAACTGAGCCCTGCTGAGACAGAAGGACTAACACGTGTCTTATTCTCTAGCAGATGTAATTACCCCTCGGACCACACTGGAGGAGGTTCATAAATTTAAGGGTCAGACACTGCTGAGTGAAGCTGATTACGAAATAGACAAAAGGCCAACAGGACTACTGCAAACAGCTGGTCATGATGAGAAAAGATAAAAGAAAACAATCCTAAACACTCAATTCTGCACAGCAAATCCAGCCTGCTTACTGTTAAAGTTAGCTTGAAAATGAGACAGATATAATGTCTTGCTGTTTTTCTGGCTATTACTCATCCTCAAATTTGGTTTCAGTTCTTAGTTGTTTTTTTTTACACATATTTGTGACTAAATAAGCAACAAAGTTATAGCTGCACTAATCAATATTTTGACTAGTGAACATAGTGGAGCATTTAGCAGATAAAGAGCCAGATATTTCCCTCAGGAATTTATAGAGACCAAAAACTAAAGCTACAACTATAATTATAAAATAACTGATTATTAAATAATTGCTTATGCTACTCCTTGTCAGCTGACCAAAGAGGCCACTGTTTGCTAACAACTTCATAAGCTGATAATATGTAAATGTTGTGTTTACAGGTTGTTTCTGCTGCCCTAGAGTGGTAAAAAAAACACACAACTATTATCACCACTTTAGCTTCAAAAAAGGTTAACAAAACATCTTATTTATATATTTTACCCTCAAAAACCAAGCTTATCTTACCGCAGGACTTTAAGGGTGTAGTTTGATCAAATGATCAGATTCTGATTGCTATATTTTTAAATTCTGACAGGTGTGTGGGAATACTTGACATCACATTTTTCTAACACAGTCTTAAAAAGCAGTGATAAAAGCACAGACATAAGACAAAAACAGAAATCTGTCATAATCACCAGTATCATCATAACTTTGATAAAAGTGTGCATATGTTAGACCCTTATCATCTCTTTTAGTAGGAAGCAGATCAAGAAAATAGGTTTTAAGGGTCACTAATGTAAACACGGCACAGCTATCATGCTGTCAAAAGGGTCACAAGTTCTGATAAAGAGGAACATGAGCAGGTCAGAAGAAACTCAGTGTCTCAGACAGCCTCTGAGGTCACGCATCAGATTGAATTCATTACACGTGTGATTCACCATCAAACATTTAATATGAGCCGTGACATTAGGACTGACACTAAAAAGATTCTCAGAGTGGGTGTATATGGTTCGATTATATCTCCAAGACAGAGGAGATGGAGAAAGGAAAGAGACGGAGAGAAAAAAAGCCCACTTCATTACAAAAACAAAGACTATAGGCTTCTCTCCTTGTCTTTCCTCTGAAGCTCTCTGTCAGACAGAAAAGGCAGACAGAGCTTTTTCATTGTCAACTAAGACACTATAGGAGTTTATCCATCAACATGTGGCATTGCATCGATTGTTATTTTTTTATTTTTTTTTTTAAAGTGCTTATACACAAAGACTGATCACCACATGAAGCCGTGTAATCGCTTGTAGCTCATGACAAGGCTCGTTTCATCACACAGGGAAAATCATCTCGAAAATACGGCTGCGGGGGTTACAACAGAATGAACAATGTAGGTTTGTGTTCTTTTATGTGGGGAGAGAGACGGAAAGAAAGACAGCTAGGAAGGCTAGACAGAGATTGTGAATGAAAGAAAGAGGCCAGACCTTCAACTAGATATGCCTCTAAAAATGTAATCTGAATAAAGAGAAACACGTTAATGCTCCCAGCCCGCACTGCTACTGACACGTCAACAAATGAGAATCATAATTAGATGTCAGCCAGGTGTAAAAGCGGCCCACTGATATGTGTTGGTAAAAGAGTACGAGCCAATGTTTCTCTGTCCTCCGTTTTCCACTGACCCGTCTTGCTAAGAACCATAATGTTTGATAACAACAGGTGAAATTTGACAGTTGCAGTGGAAATGTACAGTCGCACCTGCCATGTTTGTTTATGTTGACAGCAGACGGATTTGCCATCTCCCCACCTGCTTGCTTGCTTTGCATAGTGCACATGCAGAATTACATCCAACCTTAATATGCCAGTCTGCAACCTACATAATGAAGAAAGTATATACACAAATACCAGGTGTTAAATACAAGGGTGGGAGTGGATTGGGCATTATGTGAGTGGCATATTTACACATGAACCAAATATTTATTCATTATGGGGGGTGATCTGCCCCAGCAAGACTTACTGGATCAAAAAGGTGAAAGTATATAACCACATTTTTTTTTTACATATCTACTTTGGTTCTAATGTATGTATCTATTCTCGGTTTTAGAGTTGTTGTTGTTTTAACAATTGCCTTTATACGTGGTGTTATCCTTTTTTGAAACTGTCACCAAATCCCAGAAAACAACCAAAACCAACAATGTGGTAGGCCATCTCTCAATAGTGCAACTTCCCTGCCCCGGCTGATGCACTCCGCCACAAGCCCTTTCATTCAAACCAACATTAATCTTAAAGGAATGAGTCATGAATGTATAGTTTCATTTGTTTTATCCCTAAATAATTTTCTTGAATAACTGGGCACTGCAGTTTTTAAGTAACATTACTTAAACGGGAGCATTTGATGGTAACTAGTTTAGGTGGCAGATTAATGGATGTGCCACTCAAAATTAACTCCAGTGCCCATGTTGATTGTAATGAAGTAACATGTCATCCACCTCATTGATGTGTTCTTAACAGTTTTTGAACAACAGTGGAGCTCTATAAGCCAAACCAGGCTTTGACTACACGGGTAATATTAGTTAGTAGGATATATTAAATCAGTTTAGCTCTTTTTATGGTTTTTGTTGACAAAAATGTCGAATATGGCTAGCCTTATCCTTTAAAGCCAAAGTTGATCTGGCTCCTGACTATTTCCAACCTGCCTGAGTGTAGGTCTCCATTAGTAGTTTGCAGGTGAGGCTAAAAACCAGAGGAGACTGGGCGTTGCAATGGCCTATTGGAGAAGATCAACTAAGCTAGCTCTTTATCTCCATTAACCCTCTTTTAAAATACATTACTTAAGATTTCCACTCTTGATTAGTTGGTTTTTATACTGCATCTCAACAGAAAGCTGGATGATAAGCTGTACCTTTTTTTTTTTTTAGCCTTTATTTATTCAGGGAGCTTCACTGAGAGCATCCTCTCATTTGCAGGAAAGCCCTGATCACATTCACACCTGGAAGCTGCCCAGCACAAACTGTTCTGCAGGCCACTGAGCAGCTCCACCACCTTGCTCAAGGGCACCTCAGTGGTGGTAAATGAGGGAGGACAAGCACCGTGTGTTTTACTTTCCACACCCAGATTTTATCCTGCCGGTCCAGGGATTGAACTGGCGACCTCACAGTCACAAGCTCGCTTCTCTAACCTCTGGGGCCTTTGGGCCACCACTGCCCCCAGCGGATGTTCTAAAATCCATTTCTGTCCTTTTCAAGGAACTGGAACATGTGTCTGGACGTGGGCTTCACTAGCTAAGAATATGTCACTCAGTGATGATGTCATCACAGGAGCACGGAGAAAATGTGGCACATAAGAAACAGATATTGCCCCTCGGGCCCTCGCTTTGTAACTAGGAAACCTACAGCTGAGTCAGAGACCATGAAAATGAATGGATGCAGTAAAGTGTCAGTTGTTACGCAGCCTTCTATTAGATTTGCTTGGTGGCTTGGTAACGCATCTCAAAGCCTTTTGTGAGCCATCTTGTTTATCTCTGACTATGGAGCAGCATCAAAATTCTACGGAAGGAGGAATAAATATAGAAAGCATGAATCAGTAAGTGTGATATAATGTGATATGGGAAGTCAAGATAGATAAACAATGGCTGCACTTTGTTGCTATACATTGGTGACTCAAGAGATTGAACTCATACAGTAGGCAATGACAAATTTACAAGTAGTTGACCCATGCCTGCCTCTTGACGCTGACCACATACCCTCCATTTTCGACCATCTACATAATACATAGAGTAGCTATCTGTATCTATCGCTTACCAAAACCATCTTATCATGTAGAAGGCGCCTGAGGCTTCACAGCCAATTCACTAATGTGGTTACCTGCAGGGCAGTGAGGATGATGAACCACGCTTTTCTCCATCCTTCTTTTTCTCTCTCTTTCACACACAAACACACACATGATACACTATAATAGATGGGCTGCCAGTCTTTGAGATACTGACATGTATCCATTTCCCCTGAGATACAAACTATAGCATATATAGAGTGAGAAACGAGAGCGGGGACTTAGAAGGAGGAATTAAAAAAATGCCTTGCTCAGATAATAACACCGCTTGGACTCTATACACCTCAAAATTGACAAAAGATTCATTAAGAAGCAGAAGAATGCATCATGCTACAGTTAAAACCACACAGGAATGGCATGCAAACACTGGCTATATTACAATAGCTACAGTATCCCCCACACTAGCTATTAAAAGCCAAACAGCTCGTAGTGGCAGATGATGCACACACAGGAAAGACACACTAACAAGACCTGCTTTCATTCAAGTTGTCAAATAAACTTACAACACACAGGTCTGCAACAACAGCAGTGGAACCTTTAGAAACTGAGTCTGTGCACTGGAATACAATGGAAGTTTGTAAAAAGAAAAAAAGCAATGCATTAATCGCCTGCAGAGAGGAGCTGATGCTCCAGATTCTATCAACTCATGCCCTTAAGTTACAAATTCACATTAATCCCAGCAACAGCCCAGCTATCTATCTGGCTGGCTCGCATGAACACTATCTCTCTGTCTATCTTGCATTCTCTTCCTGCTGCCCACATGCAGCCTCAGATGCACGTGTACATATCAACATGGGATACCTCTGTGTTAGTCGTGTGGGTAAATTTGCATTTTTTGCAAAACATCAAGTGATTGTGCTACCACAACAAAGTGTCACATTTGGTTTTGATCACCACAGATCTGTTCACTGCACTGATTGTATTTTTTAGCATTGTGGTTTGAGACAATGTCAGTTGGTTGGTAGATCCACCACTTTAGCCCAGACTACATCTCAACAACCACCAAGTGGTGGTGATGGCGCAATGGATAAGACTATGCCTTTGGTGTGAGCGACCCGGGTTCCATCCCCCACTGTGACCCAGAGGCGTGCGACCTCTGACATGTATAGCAATTGTAAGTCGCTTTGGATAAAAGCATCAGCTAAATGAATAAATGTCAATGTAAACCACTGAATTAAATACCAATTGTAAGTGTGGTAATCGCTCGACTTTTCATCATATAACAGCACGATCAGGTCAAACTTTTAATTTGTCCGAAACTTATATTTATGAACAAATGCTTGCAATGACATTCCCTTCAGCCTCAGCTGCACTTAAAGTTCAGTGCTTTTTAGCAAATGTTAGTATGCTAACGTGCTACACTACAATGGTGAAAACAGTAAACAAACCTGCTAAACATCTGCATGTTAACATCGCCATTGTGAGGATGTTAGCATGCTGATGTCAGCTGTGCCTCACAGCGGCATGTCTGTAGATTTTTAGTCTTGCTGTATGTGTGTTCCTTAGGCTATTTATGTATTCAGTTTATACTGATTTTTTCTTTCCTCTTTTGATTTCAAAGATTAATCATGTGAGCCTTGACTTACTGACTTTGTGAAGAGATTTGACTATACAGACACTTGACTGACTGTTTTATTTTAACCCCCTAGTCTGCAAGCTCCCCCATCTGGTGTCAAATGTCATTAAACCAGACGATCTTAATATAAGACATTTGCATGCATCCACATGTTTGACAATAGTTTGATTTGGTTTCTATACTGCCATTGGAACAGGCACAAGAGGGAGGGAGTGCAAGTGTATGTGAGTGCATCAATTCCTCATAGCCCTCTGTTTCCTGTCAGGAGTAATGAACTGAGAGGTTGTGATTTGGCTTGAGGAAAACAGGGCTACTGTGTGAATCAGCTCTGGCCTGGAGGGCATTCAAAACAATTTGCACACAAACATCATTTGCTTACATTAACATTTTGCACGTTTGCCCATGGATGTTCATTAGTAGTTAGGTGGGGGAGATCTCGACAATGTGTCATAAACTATTCTATAGAGTCCTAGTAAGAAGAAAATGCAGTTGAAATTGTCTGCTGAACTGTCATTTTAAAGCAAATTTTGCAGCACATTTGTACGTGCATGCAGGCTGTTTTGACAAAGGAAGCTGCTGATAGGGACTGTGGATGTTCATTTGAAATCATTCAACTGTGTCTTCCTGCTTCTTTGCATATTTACTAGTATCTCATCCAAAATGCTTTACTCACACCTGGGCGAGATCACTGTGTGGATGAGGACGACAGAAGGAAAGGGGTAAAGAAGGGAAATGTGAAGGGAAATGTGAAGGGAGGGGGGGGGGGGGAAGAAGAGGAAATGAAAACCCGGAAAGGAGAGTTGTGATAATATTTTTTTGCATTAATTTGAATGTCTATCAAGTCAGACAAAAGATAGACGTGCATAAAGGCGAACAGGAGAGAGAACATCCATTTTGGAGGAGGAGGAGAATAGTGAGAGAGGGTGCGAGAGGACACAGTTAGAGTCGGTCTGTGTTGTGTCAGCTGCCATCTGTGTGTCAGAGCACATCACAGAAACTGTGAGGCCTGTGCCCACACCTCCACTATCACCCTGCTGTCTGCTGGGCACCAACACTGGCACATACGCATGTCTCCAACCCATCGGATGTGTTTTTTTCAACTGAGACCCCATTTGGTTGAAAAATCAGTATCTCTGCATTTTCTACAAGGAATTTGTCCTTCCTTGATTGAATAGATTTATTTCTGAAGGACTGAAACCAAAACCATTGGTATTTTAATGTCCTGTACTCAAACTCTATTGTAGCTGCACTGGAATAACCTCTTTGAATGTGAAGTCATCTGCGTCTGGCCACTTAACCTTGAAAATAAAATACAAGACAGAGTTCCAAAATGGGCCCATCAATCGAGGTATTTATCTAATAGCTTTTTATAGCAAGATACTATAATGCAAAGTGATTCTATGTGGTTGCTAAGAGACATGTTTCCTGTCATTATGGCCTTGGTTGCAGTGTTTATTGCATCAAGGTACCGTACTGGAGATCATTTTATGATCTCAACATTTAATCTAATATGCAATTTGACTTTTGTACTGATGTTTTTAGGACACACAGAAGTCGTCAAATGTGGCAGGAGTTACACACACGCACTCGCCTTTTGCTATGCTCTATTTCACAAACGACAGCTTTGCGCAAATTGTCAGAGATGAAAACAAAAACAGCAGCTTTGTGACAACTAATTTGAACTTGTTTGTATGCACCTCTGTTCCCTTTGTTGATTCTCTCTGCATGTGACAGCTGTTTGGACCTGTGTTCTTTGTCTCGAGGTTGCTAATCAATGTCTGATGGTGAAATCTACTGCCTTGTAGAGGAAGGACTCAAGAGCTGCTCAGACATGTTAATGTTGTGGGTATTTGCATCCTATAGGAAGCGTATCAATTTGCTGACATACTTGCAGCTTCACCTGGAGAACTGTAAGGAAGACACAACAGTAGTCATATTTAACACATCACATCTATGACTAGTGCTGTACTGTCCATGGCTCTCAACTAAAAACTGCTGAAGGTGTTCCACCAACCCCCTTGTTTCTAAATGAGGGTGCATTGGCTAATTGTAAACCCATTAGTGTGTTTGTTTGTCCTTTGTCCTAGCTACTAGCTAGTTGCAAACTGGGCAATTACTAAATTGAGTTGCACCATTAAAACTTAGGGAATGTCTTATCTAGTAAAGACTTTAGCACCACAAGCTAACTGCCAAAATAACAGTAAACTTTCAATCTTTTGTAAATATAGTGTTAGACCTCAACTTGAGAGAACAAAGAGAGAGGCCTACACAGAAAAGAAAAACCCTGCCATGGAAACAAAGGACAATGCACCAAACAGCATAATGGATCTCCATACCTGCAGAAGAAGAACAAACCATTCTTTTACTGAGAGAAGGTAACCCTCTCTCTCCATACATTAAGTCAACTCCACTGTTCCTTCTCACTGCCTTTGAGGGATCAGTTGTGCCGCTGGAACTGTGACAAGAGCAGGGCCCCGGCGAATTGTCAGAACCGAGCAGAGAGAAAACTCCACTCCACTTATAGGATTTCCTATAATGACTGATGCAAGACGCTTTTGTATGTCTGGGCAGAAGATGATAGATCTATAACTGTGTTATTGTAATTTGTATAAGCTTCATGTGGGAAATTTTCAGTGAAAAGTATTCTGTGGGATATATAAGGCGTCCTGTTTTTGTGAACTTCCGTGCATTGATATTGTACCACTACCATGCAGCTGGGTCATGAAAGCTTTGTTCAAATTAATGAGCGTGTAACTAATAACAGCACTTTATCAAGACCGAAGTCCGAGAACACGGTTGCTGAATTAAAGTTTACAGCCAGTTCCTGTGTGATAAAGTGGCAGTTATCGTGCTTTACCACAGAAGTTAGGATTAGTATATTTTTCTGGTGTTAGTTCTTGCAATAGGAGCGCAAAGACAATAGCAAATTCTATCTAAACAAAGCCAGTACCCGCTGGGGAATACAGAATTCACTGCTGGTGGCTGTATGTTAGAGTGGCATTATGTACCTGACTGTGGCAACCAGGATCACATATACCTTTTTCTCTTGCTTCCTTTCTGTACTAACCCACACGCACACACATGCTTTCACGCTTTGCCCTGATCCACACTGAGACCCACAATTGTAGGAAAATTTCAGCTGTGCACTCCGCCATTTTGGGTGAGGGCAGAAAGAGTTTATTCTCCATTTTGGATTATGATGTGAACATCCATGTGGGCCACCATTTTCCTCACTCTTAACCCCTCCTCCATTGTCACACATACCCACCTACACTTATGCACAAATATGCCTGCTTATTGTTGTATGCTTGTTTTTTGTATCTCATGTTGTTTAGAATAGATGGTAGTGATTTATTTACTTAAGCTGATGATCGTTGATCTATGCTAAAGTTAAATTTAAAGGAGTTGTTGCCTTTGGTTATTTGTGTATAGTATTGTAGTAACAGTTTGTTATTACAGCCAGTGTACTGTTTCACCCTTCACTGTCCCTCCTTATTTATGTAATAGTGTTTCATTATTGCCATTTATAGGTGGATCAACCTTTTTGATACTGTTTTCACATTCAGTTATTGGTCCCTGATTCCATGGTGGTGCCCTATAATTACTAATATTTAAGAATACTTTTTAATATTAATAACTTTATCAATATTTCTAAAATATATGATATTTAGCTAACAACCAAACCTGCCCCTACTTTGATCCCCAACAATAGGTAAAACAGTAATCATGTACATGTCTAAAATGAAAATGAAATATCTGATTGTTGAGATTATTAAACATCCATTATTAAACATTTTTATGTTTTTTAAATGTGTCAGACAATTTTCCTTCTTTTAAAAATCTAAATGAGTCATATTAACCAGCTTGTATTAGTTTTGTCTGTTGCAGTTACTGGGTGTGAAGATTCAGTACTAATTTCTACATAAGAATTAGTTTGTGTGGCGCAACCCAATTTACTGAAGTCATATGTAAACACTTCACACAGTACATGTTAAAGAATATTCTTAGGGGGCTTAATTGATGTCACAGGGAAAGGTAAGGTCAAGCTTGGAGTCATTAGCTGACCCCACAAGCGTTCACTGACCTTCCAGATCTAGTTATTTCTCACATGTAACTGGCCTTGTTAGGGAGACAACAGTTAGACTGATAATGTAGAGACAGTAGCTCAGGAGTCTGGCTAGAAGATATCGGTGTTCTCTGGGATTCTGGCAAGGCTGAGTCTCACAAGAACGTTTACAAGAACTTACTGACTCACAGATCAGAGTACAACTCATGGATAGTAATAGATTCCAATATGACGTAGCATTGGAGTCTAAACATCAGATACATTTGTTGTTCTATGTTTTGGAGTTGGCATTTGACGTGTTTACATGTTATGTGCTGGCTCTGTATCTCCTCGGGCTCAATAAACCATGCTGTGCAAGTCTTCATCAGTCTCTGAAACTTCTTCACACCTGAACCTGGCTCACATTATTTCTTCAACAGTATATTATGACTAGGCTACATTTACGCTTTCAAAGAGCTGTTCTCCGCACATTCTTGTCACAGGCATGGCCATGGTGTAGACAGGAGACCTGATAACATTTTATATTTGTTTCATTTTTAAGGATTTTCAGACATGAAGATGTAAAAGATTTATCCCTGTAATCAACCTGTGACTCAGATTTATCTCGGGGTGTCAGATTAATTTCGGGGCCCTTTGAAGGATCCTGACCCCCACAGGGTTGGGAGCCACTGATTTAACCTTTGACACACTTTCATTTATGAACTCCCAAATCTCTCTCATTCACCTCAAGGGCAGAGCCGTTTTCCTTGTTATTTTCTCATGATACACACATTTGACAGATTGAGTACGATGACATCTGGTGATCTGATGGAGTCTTGCTCTCTGTACGGATGGCCTCGGAGTGAGTTCAACTGACTGACCGAAGTCAAGGTCAGCCAGAAGATACACACACAAAACACAGCCCACTGCAATCACTGCAGGAGACCACACACGTACACACACACACACACACACACACACACACACACACACACACACACACACACACACACACACACACCCCTCATTAACTCTGATGGATTACAGGACATTTCAGGCTAATAACACAGACATACGTGTACAGGCCATGCAAAAATGTGCACAAGCACAAATACACAAATCCTAACCCTAAAGCAGGTATTTCCCCTGAAATGTAACGATTTACGTTACGGGAACTTACATTTTGTCTCGAAAAGGAATGTGAGTCCCTACAATGTAACCGCATAAACAGATTTATGTCCCCACAACATGTGTAATACAAGTCCACATACACACATAGACTACACTGTGGCAGTATATACAAACACAGATGGACACAGACCTGTCACCTCAGTGTCACCTTCAGCTAATCCTTGCGAGACAGAGAGCATTCCATCCACTGGCCACACAGATTTACCCATAATCCCTGTGAATGAACTCATTCAGACCAGAAGTGTGCTTCCTCAGTGTGTGAGCACACAATCTGCTCATGGACTGTATGTGTCCACACACACATTTTCTGTACGTAAATAAACTGCAGATATGCTATACGACACTTGTGTAAACTTAAAAAGGCACCTTGAAAGACTATACGGAAGAGAATTTGGGGAGCCATGATAATAGGGAGTGTGTGCTCTTGTAGTGCCTCTGTGTGTGTGTGCGTGTGAAGACGGAGATTTAATTGGATGGGAATGTCACGTAGGACAGGGGACATGAGTGCTGCCGGTGGTGTAGGTCGTACACCAATTACTGCTCCGCGCTCTTCAAAACTAGACGGGAGATGGAAGACTGAGACCCCACTTCATTACCAAAGTAAGCCCCTGTGTTGATAGCAGCCATGTAGGGCAGCACTGTGGGGTGTAGGGTGGTGGGTAGTTGGGGTTCAAATTAAAATTGGCACCCAAATTGCTGGGGAGAAAGTGGCTGTAGCCAAAGCCTGAGGTTTAATTGCTAGTTGTGGGTATTTTTTGTGTTTTTAGGATGGTACAAACTGTGCCATGTAACTGGTGTCTATTGCAAAAAAGTGGTATAAGTCACTGCTGGAAAGTACGTCAACAGTGACACTCAATGAAATGGTTTAATTAAGAATGGTTCCATATAAGTTTGGGTTGTAAGAAATTAGAGTCTACAGCCGTGCCAGCAACTCTGTCAAGCTGCACACAGCTCACATAGTAGTACTAAATGCTAATGTCAGCATGCTAACATGCTCAAAATGACACGCTGATGTTAAGCAAGTATGATGTTTACCATGTTAACCATCTTAGTTGAGTATGTTAATGTACCAAAATTTTGCTCTGAACAAAGTATAGCTGAGGTCAACCGACATCTGTAAGGCATGGCTAAAATATTTAAATATCACTTACGTAGGAATAAACTTGAGCTTGTGTTCATATAGTACATACTGGCATGTTCATTGATACACACAGTGTGTATATGAGTACAATAAATTGAAATGTTTAAATTTTAAAAAGACAAAAGGGGAAAACAGAAGAAATAAACGAAGAAAACACACAAACAGCAGGTTATTAGGGAAGGCTGAGCGTAAATCAAGGACACAATAATGGATTTTTAAAAAGGAAAAATCTATAAGCAGTTTCATCAATAAATAAATGAGTTAAGAAAATATTAGAAAGAAAAAAGACGAGTTCCTACTGGCTCCCCTTTAATCGGTCCAGATCCATTTAATGATTAATTCCCATTTTTACCATTTATAATGAACACACACACACACACACACACACACACACACATGTATGCACTTATCTTGTGTGTGTGTTTTGGCCCAAGGGGAAGGTGCTCTCATCAAGATGCAAGCCCCCTCACCTTGTGCCAACACACACACAGACACATTCACATGAGCACAGGACGAATATATATAACAGCTAACCCTTCCACCACCGGTGTCGATCCCTCCCTAGGTGTCTGCGAGGTGTGGTGTCTGGATATTGCAATGGCTTGCCAGGCCTATGCGTTCTAAAAGGTCAGCCGTTGCTTCCTCCTGTGGGATGACGGCGAACTGACTGCCAACACCTCGGCGGCATCTGTCAAATCCTAACCACTGATAATTACCCAGCAACACAATGCTGCAGCCTGACTGACTGCATGAACGACGGGGTGACTGGGTGGCAGCATGATATGAGAGACAAAAAGGGGTATATACAAGGGGTACACGTATTTAATATGTGTGTTTTGACAGCGAGAGATGGAAGGTGACAAAAAGAAAAAGAGGATAAAAGAGGAAAAGATACAGAAGCAGAAAGAAGGCGAGAGAAAAACGACTTGCCTGTTGGTAAAGGCTGGAAATTGTCTGAATTGCCAGACCATCGTTTATCAACAAGGCGGAAGAACATACAGCTTGTACTACTCATTACCTTCAGCCTCTCTCTGCCTTTCCCTAATACCATCCTCGGGCACACCTGCCGCTGCTCGCCAATGTTTCTCTATAACTGTCACGCACACACACACAGACACACACACACACACACAGACACTCGTGCACACACGCACGCTCTTTGCGTCATCTACCTCAGTGTCTCCGAGACCTCAGCGCCCCATTAGAAGACAATGAAGAGGAGACACTGTCTTTGCTGGAGCATGTCAGACAGATTCCACATCGCCGGCCTCACAGGCCCCAAATACACCCATCATCTCCTGCCCACCTAATCAGCGCTGTGCAGTGATGGAGGGAGCAATGGGACAGAAGGTGGAGGAGAGGTTGGAGAAATGTGGTTAAAAGAGGAAACCGTGGGGGGAGGATAGAGGGAGGCGAGGTGGAAAGAGGGGAACATGAGAGAGATGTGATGATCTGCCTGATTTGGACCCACTCTCTTTCTGTGGTGCCTCAAAATCACTGTGAGACACGGTAGCTGGAGCTGGGAAATGACTGTGCATGTGGATACAGTACACAATAAATGAGTCTTAACAGACGCACATAGGTAGAATAAGTTCTAAATGAACTACTCTGGTTGTTTTAATCAGGCTAATAACTAATGACTGCCCGGGTAAAGAGACCAGAGTGGACCTGAAATCTGCATTATTTTTTATTTTGCAGCCACCAATTATTTTCATGATCCATTTGTCTCTATATTTTTTCTACAATAAATCAATTAATTCTTTAGTCTATAAAATTTCTGAAAAAAGAAGCAAAATAACACAAAAGAGACATTTCAAAGAAATTGAGAAAAGCAGCTAATCCTCAGATTTGAGATGGAATCAACAAATGACTATTAATTGTTTATCAAAATTACTGGTGATTAACGTTCTGTTGATCAATAAAATGATTAAATGACTAATCCTGCAGCACTAGTGCTGATTAATTGTTCCAGACCATTACCTGATAACTGTAATGTAACTTGATAAAAAAAAATAATGCAGCTCTGATGTTCACTGTGATGGATTACACAACACAAACATATTTCAACAGTTGGCTAATACATTTTCATATTGTGGTGAAACGAAAGGAAACCAATGGATGCTTGGTAGGAAAAATAAATTAAAATTTCTAAAACTCAGCAGCATGGTTTGAAAAATGCTTAGCTGTGATGTAGAGTAAACAGGATTACTAATAAATTAACTATAACATGGAAAGGAAAAAAGTGAGCAGGACTGAGAGAGAGTGAGAGAGAGACGGAAACAGAGACAGCAGTAGAGAAAATCAACACTGACATTTCAGAAGGAAGAGGGGTACCATGGAGGGGTAAATGAGGGTGTATCTGAGTGTGAATGCAGGGGAGGGATGGTTGGTGGAGGGTGGAGGGTGGTGGTGGCTGGGGTAGAGTTGGAGGGTGAAATGGTGCCTTGACAGCACAGTAGGGGCCAGCGCTGTGAAGTTGGTTAATCCCGAGGAGCAGGGGATTAGCTCGGCAGGGGGGAACCGCCTCAGCAAGGGGGCTCTGGGAGCCCGTTGTCCATGACCACAGTGCCATGCTGCGGGGCTACCAGGGTCGGCTGTCCAACCCCTCCACCCCTTAACCCCCTCCAAAACTAGCCCCAGGCACTGTCTGACCTAGTACGTGGAAATTGATCTACACAGTAACACACACATAGACATATAAAAGACATGCACAGCAGCTCATCTGTTCATTAATGCTGTAGAGAGGCTGGAGGGGCTGGGAGAGAAGAGTGAGGGTGTCTTCACATGAGCCCAGTGGCTCCAGTGTGACTGATTGTGCTGAGCTCACAGGCCCACCTGGGGGCTGCTGCGTCTACATACTCCTCTCATCTTCTCCGTCGCTCTTCTTCTCTCTCCTTCCCTCTTTCTCGACTCTTCTGCTGCAGGGTCCCGAACACCTGGGGCTGCCGAGCGGCGGGGCGCTCCGTTGTTATTAGCATCATCGCCCTGTTAATTATTTCCACACTGTCTCCAAAAGAGAGTGCTGTTGGGCAGAGAGCTGAAATGGGCAAGAACGACCTCAATCCCCAGGTCATATTGTATGTGTGAGAGAGCTGCGTATGCAACGAGAGAGTGTGTGTGTGTGTGTGTTTAAAATGCATTTGCATTCAGGGAGTAAGATCTAGAGGTGGATGGCATTATGTGTGAGCTGGTCAGGACCAGCCGTGATCTCCTCTTTCTGGTTGCATGATAGCTTCTTTTTGCCAGCAGACAAAGTAGCAGGTCCCGTAAGAAGGCGCTCATACGGGGACCTAGGAGGCAAGCCATGTCTCACCACAACTGAAAGAACAGCTGTAGCCTCTTTCTTCTATGAGTGTGGCATGGGGTCTCTCCCACCCCTGGTGTCCCACAGAAGGGGACCTTTCTCTGGGTGACTGGCAACCCAGCATGCACACCACCCGCAGACATCAAGTACTTAAGGACTTGTCAGTTCACGGCGCAGCCCACAGAAGACTTTAACTGTGTGCAGCTTGAGGCATGATGAAACATCCCACTGGAATCTCCATCTTGTTGTATGTTTTAGGTCATGGTTGAGATGATGAAATTTCCCAGGAACCATTCAATGCTCCTCCACAAGGTCTTTCAGGCATAACGATTCACCTCCTGCATCAGGCTAAGTCAATATTCTTGAAACGGCCCATTATGCTGGTCGAAAGTATAACTCCACTTAATGGAAAAAGCAAAATTCAAAACATAGATGGAGCAGAGTTGTGTTAAGAGTAGGATAAAGGCATTGGTTAAATGAGAGCAAGGCTGACCACGCTCAACGACCTTCACGGAGTTGGAAAAACAACAGTTCTGTAAATCAGCACTAGATGACGGAAAATACTACTGAATAACTATACACAGTAGTAAAGTGCAGGGATGCTTAAACAACAACAAATGTGCCAGTTAATCAACATGAACAATGGAGCTTTCTCCACAGATTTTACGGGCACATTGTGCTTTTATTTACAGCGATCTAGAAGGTCATTTTAGTCTGAAAAGATATAAAAAGCCAGAGAACATGATCTTTGCAAATTGCTCTTCTCTCCTCCAGACTTGTCAGCCAAACAACACAACATCCCTGATGAGAAAAGCTAGTTGCTGTACTCAGTGTCATGTTGCTAACAGTCTTCATGCAATATTAACTTGCAATAGAACTTGGAGGACGCACAAACCTGTGCATAGCGCGCAATAAATAAAACAAAACCATCTGTGATTGACACATCATTAGACACCCATGAATTATTCAATATCTGCAATCATATTGGTTTGCCAAAGGATCAACATGCTGAGAAGCATGCAGGCCCAGGGTACCTGATTGCAAGTTAAAAGCCTCCCGAACTCGACTGCTCCCATCCCTAGAAATCTGTCAGTCATTAGTGTAGAAAACGGAGACAGGAACAAGCCTGCTCGGTCCTCTGAGTGTTGATTTGGACCCCCTGCCGTTCCCAAAGAAAGGCTGCGTCCTACTAGCTTTGAGATGGCTCTGATTGAAGACATAATTGTGAATGTTGGTGAATTTCACGGTTAGGAGCGTGAAACCCTCAGTGAGATGGATGGAGAGATGGGGAGCGAGGGAGGCAGGAAGGACTGTAAATTAGGAGTCAGCTGGAAGGTGAGAAACCTTGGCTGAGGCCGGCTGATATATGCAGACACACAGACGGACACACCAACAAACACATAGTGTATGCACAGCGGCATACATGTGCACATATGCTGAAGGAACAATGATTATGGGAACATACAAGTGCGAATAGAAATGCAGATGCATACACAATGAAGACGATTGGCTGCGTGTGTAAACAATCCGCATCAATCACTCTATGAGCGAAGCAAATCAACTCAGTGCTGTTGCACCGTTGCATGACGTTCCCCAGCCTTCAGATACAATCCCCACCAGCCATCTGCATATCAAACACGGCAGCCACAGCATACATTGACTAATTATTTCTGAATGTTATTAGCTCTCCATATTACAACTGCACTTCAGACCTGTGCAGTTCTTCCTATTTGTGCGGAGGCGACAAAAAAGGCTTGAGTAACAGTTCCCTTATCTCCACTGGTCAGGGTTTAGTCCTGCTGTGGACTGGCTGCCTCCCTGTTAGAGTCTCTATCTTTAGAGTTTTGGCCCAACAATACTGAGATGCAGTTGAGCCAACTGTGTCTCAGAGCAGAGCCACACCTGCCAAATCTGGTGGTTAGCTACAAAATAAAGGATCAGCAGTAAATGGAGCTCATTTATCAAAACAGATATGAACAAATGCCTGAAGAAATGGCCAGAAAGTGATCTGTATGATCGTAACCCGTTTTTTTAAAGCTATGCTTTATTTATAAAAGAATTCATATCTAGATTTTATGATCAGTTAAAATATGAAATTTTAAGATAAGAAAATGTGCATTGTATACAGAAGCAAACAAGGCACTTGTGAATAGGAGATGATATGATATATATGTATGATTCCACCAAATATACATTGTTTGTACTTATTAATGAAGGATTCAGGATGATTACCATGAAAAGATAGAATATTATACAGTATAGCCGTGTTTGTGTTTTCTCCTTGCATTTTTAGATACTAAGCTTCTCTATGAGCTGTAGGTGAAATTCACGCTCCAAATAGGTTGTTTGCAATCACGCGATTCCAATGATGCCTGAAATTCAGAATGAGGCAGGCTATTGTTTACAATTCAGTCTTAAGTTTTGAGGTCAAAGTGAACTTTAAGTCAAAAGTGTCACCAATTCATCGTCCGACCAACTGTGAAATATGGTCATCAGTTCTTGAGTTATAGCCAAAAACGTGTTTTGTGAGGTTGCAGTGTCTTTGAAATTTGACCACAAAATTTTCCAGTTCCTTGTGTCCATGTAGAAGTTTGTGTGAAATTTGAAGAAATTCCTTCCTGACATATTACATTCACAAGAACGGGATGTACGGATAACCCGAAAATACAATTCTGGCGCAGAGACATAAAAATCAAGAAGATGATACATCAGTTTTTACTTGCAAAATAGTTCTCAAGTGGGGTTGGATTTTCATACAAATAATCTGTCTAATCGTGCTTTTGTTTGGCATCTTGTTCCAAAAAAACTAATTTGAGTAAATAAATAAACTCCTGTTTATGAGTCTTATGAAATAAGCTCCTGTTGTTAATCTGTCAAGCTCTGTTGAAATTGTGTATGATTTATTGCACCTGTCTTCTGAGTTGATTTAACAGACCAGCTGCAAGCTGCCTGTCACAAACCTCCAGTAGTGTCACAAATCCTCCTTAAGCTTTGAAAGTCCTCATTCTTCCTTCACAAAACAAACATGCATATTCAGGTGCAAAACCTGCCCCGTAAGGTTTCCTTTACATTGTTTAAATATTTAATCTTGGAATACATTATCATCAAGAACCTAGTCTGTAAGTTTCAAAATAAATCCAGTGGGGGCCATGGTATCTGTTACCAGAACAGATACGCCTTACCAATTTCTGATAATGCATTCAAACCCGTGTGGCATAAGTGATGTAACTTGCTGTGAATATTTCAGTGTCTACATCTGGCAACTACAGGTGCTGGTCATATAATTAGAATATCCATTCAAAAAGTGAAACCTGTATAATGTATACATTCATTCCACACAGACTGATATATTTCAAGTGTTCATTCCTTTTAATTTTGATGATTATAACAACTAATGAAAACCCCAAAATGATTATCTCAGAAAATTTGAATATTGTGAAAAGGTTCAATATTGAAGACACCTGGTGCCACACTCTAATCAGCTAATTAACTCAAAACACCTGCAAAGGCCTTTAAATGGTCTCTCAGTCTAGTTCTGTAGGCTACACAATCATGGGGAAGACTGCTGACTTGACAGCTGTCCAAAAGACGACCATTGACACCTTGCACAAGGAGGGCAAGACACAAAAGGTCATTGCTAAAGAGGCTGGCTGTTCACAGAGCTCTGTGTCCAAGCACATTAATAGAGAGGCGAAGGGAAGGAAAAGGTGTGGCAGAAAAAAGTGTACAAGCATTAGGGATAACCGCACCCTGCAGAGGATTGTGAAACAAAACCCATTCAAAAATGTGGGGGAGATTCACAAAGAGTGGACTGCAGCTGGAGTCAGTGCTTTAAGAACCACCACGCACAGACGTATGCAAGACATGGGTTTCAGCTGTCGCATTCCTTGTGTCAAGCCACTCTTGAACAAGACACGCAACCTGGGCTCTCATAACACCTGAGCAGTGCCACAGACTGATGGACTCCATGCCACGCTGCATTGCTGCAGTAATTCAGGGAAAAGGAGCCCCAACTAAGTATTGAGTGCTGTACATGCTCATACTTCTCATGTTCATACTTTTCAGTTGGCCAACATTTCTAAAAATCCTTTTTTTGTATTGGTCTTAAGTAATATTCTAATTTTCGGAGATACTGATTTGGGGTTTTCATTAGTCAGTTTTAATCCTCACAATTAAATATATCAGTCTGTGTGTAATGAATGAATATAATATCCAAGTTTCACTTTTTGAATGGAATTACTGAAATAAATCAACTTTTTGATGATATTCTAATTATATGACCAGCGCCTGTATGTCAAAATGGTAAATACTAAAACATAGTGCAACAATACATGTTAAAAAGAGTCAAAAGGTTAGCAAACTGACTCAGTAATGTTACATATAAATATCTGTCTAAAGTTTGCTAACATTAGCTACTTTGAGCTACTGGTCATGCCAGACCAAGAAAGGCTGCAAAAACTGGAGATAAATTCAAATTTTCATTTGTATGAGAAAACATCATTTAAAAAGTCAAGTATTCTTTTAAAAAGTTATTTTTTCTTCTAAGTTGTTGTTTTTAACCCTTTGCCATTCCAGTAAAATTTGCCTACAATTGAATGCGGTTCTTCAACCATTTGGGGTCAATGCATGGTTTTGGGCTTCTCTGAAAGATAACACTCTGAAGTGCTAACCAAACAGTCCGGTGAGTCTTACTGGAATTTAATAATATATGTTTTAACACACTAAAAGTGGGTGGCAGAGTGGTGCTGTGGTTAGCACTGTTGCCTCACAGCAAGAAGGTCACAGGTTGACGATGGATGGACACTAAAAGTGAAAAGTTTTTCATTATCGTTGAAAATTTATGCATTTAAAAAGCTGGGACTTATTAGCAGGAAAACAGTGTGGGACCACAGCATGAAGCCTTACATAGTCCAAGTTATTTTATTTAAGTAAATTTTATAGCAATACCACAGAAAATGAATATTTTACACAGGTTTTTCTAAGGGTATGTCTAAGCGCTGGGGCTGCTGCTGCATCACTCCATGTTAGCCGGTAGCTTTACACAGATGTTTTTTGGCCAGTAGATCATGAACTTCATAGTTGAAGCTAGATATTGTTATTTTCAGAATTTTACTGGCTACACAAAGAGTTCCAGAGTTTAGAGTTCAGCAGCCATTTTGAAATCAATATATCACAATTGTTTACATCAAAACCGGAGTTATTACGTATGAAACATTAGGCTCGTCTGTTGGTAAATATGAAATGATGCCGCAGCAGTCCCTAGGAATTTATTGATGGAATAATGTGTGTTGGACTCATTGGATCATCTGGACTGTTGACAATGTTCAATGTTCTACTCTTTTTGTCGGATTATTATGAGGCTTCATAGGTGAGTCGCGTCAATTTTGATTGTAAGTGGGTGGTCTGACAGAGGCACTGATTGTACCCACTGTTGTGATTGTATCTTGAAATGGTTTGCATTGGGCAAATCAGGATTTTAGCTTTCCAATGATGTATCATATGAGTAGGAACTTAAACAGCAGTTGTGTGCACATACCGAAAGCTCCCACCAGGGCGGGCCTTCAGAATGTTAAGAGGTTATGTTATACAACCTTCATCCTTATCTTATTTCGCATGGGTGTGAGGTATTTCTCAAGGATTTATGACTCTGTGGTTGGTAAGTGGGATTAATCAGCTGTCAGTGAGGCTCAGTGATGTACTTTTTAAGTCCATGACAAGACATCTTTGTTGTCACCTAATTCCTTCATTGTTTTTTTTACATTACAACAGAGATAAATTAAAGTTAAGGAGTGCTGTAGTATTTCCGAACAGCTCTTCTACCACAATGTTTTAGAATTGGTGGGAATATTGCTCGAAGGTGTAAATGTGCATATCGGGTTGAACATGGGTATTTATGCTTGTGGAACATTTGGCCATAATGTCATTAAATACTAAAGAACACCATATTTTATAAAAAAAGTTTGAGGTAGACAGCTCTGATCATAGTAGTAAATTCTTCACAAAACTTTTATGGTAAATGTTGTGTAACCTGCCACATTAGCTTTGATTCACAAACTCAAAGAAAAGATGTACTTTCTCTCTAGAGGCATACGGACTGACATCTGAATGTTGATTGAGACCGAATACTTTAATCCATAACAGTAATATCTGTAGATCTCTAAAATGGCTACAAGTATATTAAATGTTACCAGTTACCAATGGAGAGGATACAATTTCCTCTGGCCAACCTAAACTTTAAATACTTCAGACACCAAACACAAATCCACAGGACACAAAATCTGTCAAATCTTTACAGTATCGTTCCAAGTCTCCGGAAACAGCTGTCACCTTCTTCGCATTAAATATCGTTTAATGTTCTGGTCTCCACAAAGGAGCATGCAGTTCACACTGCTAGTGTTTGCCACTTGAATAATCTACAATTCACACCAGGTCAACACAATTATCCAAATAAGACATTATTAATGGAAATCTGAACTAATGAATAATGGATTTGTGAATAAAATTAAATAAAATCTTTCAATACAATGCTTTAGCAGGCATCACCATCTGACTCAGTTTTGACTCCTGCTCCAGAAAGCAGTTTCTGAAAAAGACAAAATAAAAGCCTGGGTTGCTTAGAAACAAGCCTGTTGACTGCTCTGACAATTTTCCCAAACAGCTTGAGACCTGTTCGCTATTACATGATAAGGCCGGCGTATTCGACCCTGACCCCGTGTTACAAATGGTTTGCTTCAGCCCGAGCACCATGCATTTTCTACCTCACTATTAAGAGTTCAGCTATTTTGTTCGGTGTGTGGGTTACTTCTCCCTGGCCCTTGCAACCTTCAGAAGTATATCACTAGGGCAGTGATGCCAAGCAGAAGAGGCCTCTGGCAGATCTTGGATAGAGGCAAAGTAGGTTAAAGTTTTACGGTGTTGATAATTGAGTCCAGTTGCTGAGGGCCTCGATGAAGCTTCATGATTGCACAAAAATGCACACAAGGGCACACATACAAACACATCACACGGCGCAACGCTGATTTCTTTGGAGCTGAGAATGCCCTAGATGCATCGGCAGCTCTCAAATTAAGCAGCTCAGAGACAGAGGAATCAAATGCGTTTCCATTATGGGGCAAATATTCCATCTACCCCCTGTCATAACGGCACTGTATGGCAGCATTATGGGGAAATATCAAATTAGGCTGTTTCATTTGGAGGACTGTTGTGCATTGCGAACAGCTTTGGAGATCAATTGAGCTGCTAGGTAATGAGCAGCAGCGGCCTGCTCTAATATACTCAGTAATGTTCTTTTGATTGCTTTTGGTTAATCTCGCTCTGCCGTGTAGGGGAGGTAGCCCCCTCTGTCTGCTGAAACTCACTCCTCAGCCCAGGTTAGAGGGAAAAATAAGAAATGGGGAACAGTGTTACAAAAGTCAGACAATATGAATCAGATTATTACATCTGGACAATCTCTATTCATGTTTTATGCCATCCGGAATTCATTATACTCCATGAAGATCTGCTTATATTCCTAAGGGTACAAAAAAACAGAAAAATTAAGAAGACCCAGCTGAATAGGCCACAGTGGACGACCTTCAAATGAAGTGTCAGTGATGTGTCGACGCTGAAGTGGATGGAATCAGACACAGTACACCACTCTGCTCTCTGAAAGCAAATCCTCTCACTCATGCACCACTCACAAACAAGTAAGAGGTGCTCTGTCGCTCCACAACAACACTCACAGCTGTGACCATTTAATATGCTCCCGCTCAGAATCATTCCTCTGCACCTTTTGCTCTCACAGAAAATGCTAACAAACCTGTCCAACCACTTTTGCAATATGCTGCACCGCACTAGTGCATGCCACGCCATCTGCCACGTTTCGCTGCTCAGTGTGAATATTTATTTGCTCAAACTGGATTGCTCAGCATCCACCCACTTTTGCAGAATCGTCCACACACGGCCTCTGGGATGGCTGTTAGATTAGGGTTAGAGCTGTATGGGAATGTGCAGTCACCAGCTGGGAGCCACTGGAGGTGACTGCTGCTTGAAGACAGGCTGCTGTTGATTTCGTGTGACTCTTACCTCTCAACGTGGTCCAGGTTCCCTGACACACCCAGTCCTCCAATGGTGTAGAGTTTGCCGTCATATACTAGGCTATTGTGTCTGCAGCGAGCCACGGTCATCCGGGAGACCAGATTCCAGTTGTCCAGCAGGGACATGTAGCACCATACATCAGCCACCATCACACCAGACTCTGTGCCGCCTGAAATATATAGAATATAGGAACTTTACCTGGGTTTTGACTGGAGAAAACTAACTACATTGAGTTCCTGCTAGCTCGCTTGAAGCTAACAGGAAAAGGGATAACTTCAAGTGAAAAGGGGAAGTACTTTCCAATGGAACATTGCTGTGTTTGGTCACACACACACTGATTCACATTGTGTATTGCTTCAAAATAAGGAAGTACTGGGTGACTTTCATATCAGTATTAAGACGAAGGGTGGACATTTCTTATAATGTTTATTAAAGTTAAAATAATTCATATTATTGGCTTCTCCATAGCGGATACTTTTAACGGATTTCACTATTAACCGCGCTTTAAAACGTCACGGTTAATTAATCGTAAAGGCTCCTCTACACCGAGCGGTTTTGTTGCACGGAATGAAACTGTGGCAACTTGCATAAAACAAAAAAAAAATTTACAGTAGCGGTGCACCAGCGTAAGTGTCGTGCTTATCAGAGTCTGCTGCACACTGGCTGAAGTATGGCAGAGGGGCCAAACTGTGAAGCTTTATTTCCACCAAAGAAACGGCTGAAGTCGGCAGTGTGGGAGCATTTCGGGTAGGCTACACTCAGACTGACCAGGGCGTTACTGAAGATGACGGATCACCTGTTCAAAAACTTGTCGTTTAAAAGGTTCCTGCTAAAGAAGCGAACAATTACATTAAACTTGATGCAGCACCTGCGGGATCACCACCCAGCTTTGCACGCCCAAGTAAAGGTAGGCCAAATACATTATATTGAATAACGTAGCAAGTTGGTGGGGAATCAAATATAAACGTGTCACTTACAATCGATGCCGTAGCGGTGAGAGTCGAGCTTTCAGTGCAACGTAAACAAACAAAGCAGATGTAACCTTTCAGACCCACCGCAACGACAGTCCTGCTGCGCTATGAAGCCCATTATTTTCAATGGCTTGGTTTGTTGCTGCGTCGAGCAACGTGCACCGCACGGCGAGCTTGCGCGCATGCTGCGGTCAAAGTAGTTGAACTTTAGTGCTGAGCAGCTTCCATGCAGTGCAAATGACTTCTTTTCTGAAAGGGCCTTTATGGAAGAACGTAGTCCCCTCAAGACCTTCTGAACATTTAACGTTACATCATGTTGTCTTCTCCTGTCTGTGGTGAAAAAAATGTTGCCAGGTGTAAAACACTGACATACATCAGGAGCTTATAGACTTTCAGGACTATAGGCTACCAATTCACTGCATTTCAGTTAACACTGCACTCAATTTCTTTCTATCATTTTCACTAAAACATGTATGGATGAGAGTTGATGACAGTAACAGTACAGTTTATTCTCCTTTGTAACAATTTCCCCTCTGTGGATAAAAGTTAATATTCCTCTTACATTAATAATACTTACATATTATAGAAATATAATTGTTAATGTCATTAAATATTAAAAATAAAGTCATTACTAGTGTTGTGAAATTAATTAATGCATAATAATCGTGAAACCGTAATTTGAAAAGTAATTTAAATCTTCTAGTTCCTGTACCTCTTTAGTATCTGGAGTCATTAGGTTGAAAGCGACTATGTGGTAGCATAATGATAACATTTTTTCCCATTCAATACTGAAATCTCCAGTCCCACATATAGTATGTTTAAAATGTGAGACATGGACTCCTTTAACTGACTGAAAGTTGTTTGCTGCTGTGTTGACTAGTCAACCAGCCAACCATAAAAACTGTACTTGTTTCAGCTCTCTTCAAAGCAGCCCTGTTAGCTGTGTAGTTTGACATGTGACACCAGCCATGATTCAGTGACCCTGCTCCGAGTGTGAGGAAGGTTACAGACCAGAGCCTGTTGATTGGCTAGCTAGAACACCTCTGATTTCACCACTTGCTGTCTGACTCCAAGCGGACACATGCAGACCTGTTCCAATGCCCAAACACAAATTTACATTTATATGAAAAAAGGGAGAGGAAAGGTACACGCAGGACAAATCCTGCTGCATTTCCACGGAGCAATGTCAAGGTCTGAGTACCGTGCAGGATTCTCGCACAAATGGACTGTGGAGGGAGAAATTCAGTCTACCTCTGGAGAAGCAACTTAAAGGTGCCTCATAGAGGGAGTCACAGAGTGCACAGTGTGCCACTACGGAACAAAATAAACTGCAGAACACTGCGCCGACTGTAAAGCCAGACAGAGGAAAAAAGGTCAAATTCAAAAAATGCTCCACAGAAGATAAATAGGAGAGACATTCTATACAAAAAGGACTCTACTGAAAAGGAAGACATTAAAGTTGTCTGCTGTGTTGGGCAGATCCAAGTCTTCAAAGCAACAGATGAGTAAGCTTTGAGGGCAGCCACCCTTTTTCAGTATTTAACTGTTTCACAAAGGTAGGTAGGTAACTACAGTATATATATGTAACTATATTATATAACCATTTATATTGTGACATTTTATTGTCACAATATAACAGGTTATATAATGAAATTGAGCTTTGTAACTTGTTTCTGCTACATAGTAGACAATATACATTAATACAGAAACAGAAATAAACAGTATTCAATGAACAATGGAGCAGTGCTGAGGATGAATTTGAGTTCAAAAGTCTGATAGCTTGGGGGGAAAAGCTGCTTTGCAGTCTGCTGGTGCGGAAACTGAAACTTCTATATCTTTTCCCAGAAGGCAGCAGGGTGAACAGGCTGTGGCTGGGGTGGGTACTGTCCTTTAGTATCCTTCAGGCCCTGCAGTCTCATGCCAGTTTGTGATGTTTCCAGTCAGGATGGTTTCTACTGCTCCTCTGTAAAAGCTGACAAGAACTTGGCACGGGAAGTTGGCCTTCTTAAGGTCCTCAAGAAATGCAAGCATTTTTTACCAGCGCGGAGATGTGAGACAACTATGTCAGGTTCTCTGTGATGCTGATTCCCTGGAACCTGAAATTGTTCACTTGCTCGATGTCAGCACCACTGATGTAGACAGGATTGTGTGTCTTTATCTCCTGTTTCCTGAAATCAATGATCAGCTCCTTAGTTTTGCTGACGTTGAGCAGTAGGCTGTTCTCTGTACACCACTCTGCAAGATTATCCTCCCGATATGAAGTCTCATCGTTGTTTGAAATCCGGCCGATGATGGTGGTGTCGTCCGCAAACTTCAGTTCTCTCCATGTCGGGGGATGCAATCGTGGGTGTACAGCGTGAACAGCAAGGGAGATGGCCATTGCCAACTCACAATGAGTTGGCAATGGCCTTGGCAGCTTCACTTTGCCAAATCATATCTGTCGTAGAGTGAAAATGTCCTCACTAAGAGGTCATAAATGTCAAGGAGACCTTTGTCAGGACTCATTATGATGAAAGGGTTCCATGGTTAGCTTTTATTGATCTAAAACCATAATGTATTTTTACCTTCAGAAAATGTTTTCTTGATAAAAGTAAGAGGAAATCACCAGTTCATGTTGATGTTTTGCAGATATAATGTTTTCCATTTCAGCAAGCTAATAATTCCTAATTAGAAAACACGTGTACAGCTGTGGCTTGTGTCATTAGTTTTTGCAAGAATTTGACCTAATGGCGGCACTAGATGAAAAATCAGTGGATCCTCAAAGTTATTATAATTTATCCTGAGGGGGACATGAAAGTGTGTACCAAATTTCATGGCAATCCATTCAACAGTTCTTGAAACACTTCACTAAAATCCATGAAGGTCAACTTCATGGTGGTGCTAGATGAAAAGTCAGGGGATCACAAACGTCAGTGGAATTCATCATAATCAACTTGATGTATAACAAAAACTTAAATTTTGATGGTCAATTTGTGTTTTTACATTATTAATTTGAACAAATCATAAGATGATTTACTGAATTTGCATTTAAATTTTATTTTTTATTCCAAAGTTATGTTCCTGGATGCAGGGATAACCTTTCACTACTGCAGTGTCATAAACTGATGGCATCTACTGCCCTCTTCCTTTGTGCTACTAAATGACTGCAACAGGGAAGCTACAATTGTGCTGCTGGAGTGGGCGATTTAGCTCACCTGACAGGTAGATGTTGTCTCCCGCCGAGATGACACTGAAGAACTCACGGTCGTAGAAGGGCAGGCTGGCCAGCGGGTACCACTTACTGTTCTGGGGGTTAAAACAGGTGACTGCTGTCAGAGAACGCTGGTTCATCCCAATTGCCTGACGCCCTCCCACCAGAACTATCACCTCCGCTACACCTAGAGGACAAAGGAACAGGAGGAGGATGGAGGAAGAGGACGATGGGGGCGGACAAAGAAGAAAAGAGATGGGAGAAAGCAGGCCATTAGGGAAGGTTTCCACCAGTAAATAAGGGCTAAGATCGAATCAAAGCCTCTTTTGAGACGCCCCAGTGATGCAGTAACTAACAGGCATGATGTTCTGTGGCATGTTGCCTGATGTTTAAGTATTTATTCGTGGCTTTCATTTTTATACATTTAATGATGGAACCATTAAGAAAAACCTTTTGAACCTTTTCATTATTACAAGAACCTTGATAGGCAGCATGAAAATTGACAGATTACAAGTCTGCTGTTTTGAATTTAGCAGGCCTTGGCTGTCCCTGAGTCAATAAGCGGGAAATGCAAAACAAAATGCAAAGTAGGAAAGTTTCCTCTTGGTCTTGGTCACAGGAAACTACTGAGTTAAGTGGAAAAGTATAACTCAATTACCAAGACTGATGGGCCTGCCTTTCATTTGGTTGCTGCCCAGCTCTTTTATTCTCCCCTCCAGCACATAATACAAGCACTAACCTACACAATCACGTGTACACACACACTCACTGTGAAACAAACCCTGTTTGAGCATGGGGTAAGAAAAAATCAATAGGTAGGAATCAATGTGTGTACATTTGTACGTGGAGATGTCTTGTCTCATATATGGTACACAAACACACGCTTCGGACCATGTGTGATTAAGAAGATACTTGAAACACATTCAGCACTCAACCCTATTACTCCCTCACCCTATCTTTGCTCTCAGACATGCATGCACACACACAGAGCTGCTGGATAAAGACACCAGTGATCCAAAACACACAAACAGGTTGGCAGGCTGCCACATTCGTGTCTCAGGTCCTCTCAGTCTTCAGCAGCAGGCTCCAGTGAGCAGGCAAGACGACCAGCCGCCAGAAAGAAATGAGCTGTGTGTTTGTAAGCAGCAGGCAGGCGGGCAGAGGAAGGGGAGCCAGGGAGGGAGAGGAGGGTGATAGGGAGAGATACAGAAAGTGTGAGAAGAGAGAGAGTGGGATTGAAAGAGAGAAAGTGGCAGGGGAGGAAAAGCTAATCTTCATACACTCCAAACCAAGGCTAACCGCTGGTTCATCTGCTTGGATCAATACCTTTCCACACAGGCACATCCATAGGTGGCTGTCTTCTCCTTCTGCTTCTTTCTGTTAAAAAACGATCCCCCTTTTTTCCCTTAAGCTTCTCTTTTAAAGCTGGTAAAACAGAAAGCTTTTCTCTAGGAAGAGGGAAAAGGGTAAAAGAGGAGAAAGATACAAAAACTACAATTGGCTTTTCTGAGGCTGAGCAAACAGACAGAGCAGTAAGCACTGCCTCAGACATATCGTGGACATACAGCTTAGACTTAGTGGACAGCTTAAAGCTGGCTGGGTCTTTTCCTCTGTGAGATTTTAAGAATGTGTTCCTCTGCATAGGACGAAAAAAGAAATTGATGGCTTAAGGAGAAACTGTGACAGTGTCACTACGAAGACGAAGGTTCGGTACACGAGCTAAAAAAAGGACAATCATGACAAAATGCGGAAGGCGTAGGGGTCGTGCACGTCACCGCCCTTTCTGGCACCGTGTAAAAGATGTGTGAACTTGGAGCGCTGCTAAAAAAGATTTGAGTTGAATATGTTCCCATCATGGGCCAGTTTTCACAGCTTCATGGCATCACGCCCCCAGATTGCGAGCCTCAAACGGCCCCAAAGACCTCCAGTAGACCTTGGATATCGAGCTAATAAATGGGAGTGTAGTTTTATAGGACAGTCGGTGCTACAGCGGCTGTTCTTTGAGAAAAAATTAAGTGAAAACAGGCTCTTTGTCTTCCCTCTTATAAGCCTCCAACCATACCTACACACACACATTAATTATATTGATGCTGTTCTGCTATTGTTCTTCCTCGTGATTAGTTTGCTGCTATTGCTGTATGCTTTTGTACTCCATTTCTCTTTATCACATGCTATTTTTCAACTTTACTGTATTTTAAAAGTATGACTGTTTTTATGCCTTTATAGGATTATATTTTTCATCTCCTTTTCTTTCATCCTATTAGCTGTTTCAATTTGTTTATATTGACTGCCTCAATTGACTTGGCAAAGTTCCTGTGTCTACGTCTGAGTCAAGCTGATATGAAATTTTCTTTTTTACCATTACATCAATCAATGTTCTACTGTTTAAAGTTTTAAAGCTGTAGTGGGTTCATATTGTTCAAAAATAAATCAAATTCAATTCCATCTTAAGACACGACGGTGTGTTAATACTACATTTCCTGATGCCGCAGGTTTGCTGGATTTTTTGACTGCAGTCCAACAATGTAAAAAGACTGATTAAAAAAACTCTAATTTCTTTTTTTCCACATAGAATTTCTCCTCTACCAAACCAACTTGATCCCCCACAGTGTCTAATTAGGCCAACTTAAGCAATTGCACATGCTGCTTCAACGTGCCGAATTGTACTTGTGTACACATGCAGGTCTTTATTATCACCTAGTGCACATGTGCAGGGTTGTTCTCAGTGCTTTCCGCTTGGCCAGACACGTCAGGGAGAGTCCACATCTGGGCGTTGAGGCTGCTGCGCTGCTCTGACCCCTGAAGCCCTGAACACATTCACAACCTAACACAACCCAACATCGGCCTGTCAGAACACAACAAAACAGGAGAGCTGCACCGCTGACGGGGGAGTCACGGCATCGGATCAGATAGCGGCGTGGGTGTGTGTATGTGTGCATATGTGTGGGTTTTTCATCCGAAAACGAAGCCTCAAAGGGACGGCTGTCAGTCAGTCGGAGGTTTGATGGGACTTGGGTAGAGGGATGAAGGGATGGAGGATAGAAGGATCGAGTCGAGCGGTTGGGGATGAAGGGATAACCAAGTCTTGACAGCTCTTGTGTTTTTTTCCTGATGGAGTTTATCCTCATGGCAGTTTGGGGAGAAAATGTCTCCGTCTCCTGATTGTTACTGACCTTTTGTTAAATTTGTGGTATATTCTAAACTCGTCTACATTCAGAAAAATAATCCCCTGAGTACAAGCTTTGAGCAGCACTGCTTAAAAGAAACATATATAACCAAATTCATAAATTCTTAGGTGGATGCTACCTTGTACAACAATAGTCTTTTACTTCTGGCTGCCCTACAGGCTAGGTTTTAGAAATTTTGTGACTGTTAAATGCTTTTAATTCGTTATGCCATTAAACTTGACAGATTTTTTTCCTGTCGAAACACGCTATTAAGCCAGCACTGACATGTTACCACCTTTTAGGTTGATATTGCTAAATGGCTATACTATATATTATGGCTACTGGCTACACAGAAAGCCCCAAAACATTGGTCATTTCTCCCAGAGGCTAAATCGTCACCAGACGATAGCTGCATAAATACACTGAACAAAATTATAAACGCAACACTTTTGTTTTTTCCCCCATTCATCATGAGCTGAACTCAAAGATCTAAGACTTTCTCTATGTACACAAAAGGCCTATTTCTCTCAAATATTGTTCACAAATCTGTCAAAATCTGTGTTAGTGAGCACTTTTCCTTTGCCGAGATAATCCATCCACCTCACAGGTGTGGTATTTCAAGATGCTGATCAGACAGCATGGGTATTGCACAGGTGTGCCTTAGGCTGGCCACAATAAAAGGCCACTCGAAAATGTGCAGTTCCATCACACAGCACAATGCCACAGATGTCGCAAGTTTTGAGGGAGCGTGCAATTGGCATGCCGATTGCAGGAAAGTGTTGCGTTTATAATTTTGTTCAGTGCATGTTCTATAGCTAGTCTCTAACTTTGTCTGTCTGCTATTTTGGTGCTGTGCAGTTAGTGTCCACTGTCCAGTTTAGAGTTTTTTCACTGAAAAAGCTGCCTTCTGCGACTTAATATGATACTGATAACAGCGGTGAGAGTTAAACAAAACAGTTGTAGGCTGTAAAACCACATTAAAAACAACAGCTGGAAGACACAAAGACCTACCGTAGATCTGAGCTGAACTGCAGAGTTGGGTGATAAAGCTCTTAGGGTTCGTCACGACACGCAACACTTTTCACATACACATTAGAACAGCAACAACCAAGTCTTCAGTGTGACAGGAGAAGTGAAGCAGTATTGCAGCATGCATTAAGCGTAAACAGAGACTACAATGGTAACATCTGGACAGAGCCCAGCATTAAATCTCTCAGAAGGAGGTTTCAGTTATCACATGCTGTGAATTGTGTTGCCAAAAAAAAAAAAAAAAACCTCCCAAAAGGTATGTGTTCTGATGGAGCACAGGCTTGTATAAGAGCTGAATCTCAAATTGAAGTTGATGCCCACCCACAGAGCGCGCACACACACACACACACACACACCTGAAAACACCCCCTGATAGTTTCTGCGTATTGCTTCCACACAACTCAACTACAAGCAAATGAAACCTATCTGTGACAGGAGCACGCCGCCCATGCTTTAACCCATGCTGGATCCCCACAAGCTGGATCCTCACCGTGGCCATATACACAATCACACATACAGGCATACAGTCACTCCAGAAGAAGAGAGGTTGATGGAGAGACGAAGACAGAACGGAAAGATTGTGTCATCTCCTCTTCCCTGTGTCCACACTGGGTCTTATCTCAGCTTGTTATGTGTCTCCTTGCTCTCTGCCCCGTGCTGTGACCCTGCTTTTCTTATTCCTCTTCTCTTTTACCCTGCGGCTAAAACCTCCCTCTTTCTCTCTCTCTCTCTTTCTCAAACCGCAAGAGACTTTACCTCTCTATATATCTTTCTCTGTCTTCAAGTCATTCTCTCTCAAACACCAGGAGTCTCTTTTTTTTCCTTTTAATATACTCTCCATTTCATCTTCCTTCACTGCATCCTGTTCTTTCACCCCATGCACCTTTCACCCAAGTGGTTCAGCCTTTTGTGACTTTTGTGGTACTTTAACCAGCCACATTTTGCTGCAGGTACAGTTAAAGGGACATTGTGGGGTTGAGTTGGGTGAAGTTGCACAGACAAATACACTGACACAAGGTTGAACTTGAGAGTTAGTGCTAAAAATGCCTTCCTTTATGTGACTAACATCTTTACTGTGCAGTAGACAGAAAGCACAAAATATTAGTGGTATCTAAATTCCAGCTTGCTTTGTGCAACTTGCATCACAAATAGTCTCAGAGTTGAAAAGTCCTCCAACTTCTCGGTTTACCTTTATTTACTGCACATATCCTTCTTTATGACTACTACAGATTTAAACAGAGAAATCCGCAAGGGGTTTAATGCAACAGTGTAAGTTATGAAGGAGTACATCACTCAAATAATTGTTCATACAGTCAGATTATGAGGGACTGAGCTCCACTTTTCATTAGTCTTTACCTTTATTATTATCCTGGAGGGAATTTGGTTGGTTTGTAGTCAAGTATTAAACACATAAATCACAGGAACACACAGATGACGATGAAAAACAACAATCCTGTCTAGTCTGATGAGAAACAATGTGTCTGTGAGTAAATAAACGTGACACATATATAAATATATATGTGTAAATATAGCCATATAGTGTATAACTGGGGAAAATAGGAAATGTGCAGGTTTTTACTCACTGGGTATCACAGCCACAGAGGCAGTCTCTCTCTCAGGGCTGAGAGCCATTTATATCTCACTACCGGTCCATAACCATTTTCCCTTATCTCAGCCGCTTCTCTTTAATCTCTCTCTTTTGCTTTTTTCCCTTCCTAATCCTATGATTTTTCTCCCAGGGTGTTAATTTGTTATGGTGAGTATCAGGGGGCAAAAGGCTCCCAAATAATGTCAAGCTACAATATGTATGTAGGTGCGCGATTTGAAGTGTGCGTGCATGTGTGCATTTTTGGATGTTTGTTATTTCTCTGTTGGGCAAAAATCTGCACTCCAGTGATTGGCTTGTATTCTTGGCAGTGAAGACAGAGCCTTTTCATGGCCTAAAGTGTCCCCAAACTAAGTTTTAGGGGTCAGTTCACTCAAATTACCGACATACCTTTCATATCTTGCCATGTAGCAATAGCGTCCCCAATACGGAGGATGATCCACATACTTTGCTGAGAACAGTTTTTGATGGAACTACTTTCTGTTAAAGAAATATTCCCTATGGAAATTGTTAAAGGTTTGTTATGTGAATTTTCCAGAGTAACTGGGACAGTGTCACTGAAAAGAGATGTTCCTGGTGATTTTTTTAATGTAAGTTTTCATTGCTTTCAGCGCACATGAAATTTCATTTACCCTCCATGTACTGCATTGGGACGACAACACAAATCTGATGACAGATACCTCAAAACCTTGGCAAATAAAACCAAAACTATGAGTACAGCTAGATGTAACTACTGGAAAGTGAGGGAATGTGTTCTTTCTCTTCTCTTGTCATTGGGATGTTTGACCCACTAACCTTTCAGTATTTAAATCTAATACATTATAAATTGATGGATGCAAGCACACATGCACCCACAGTCCAAACAACCAAATCTGCACCATCAGCACAACCAATGATACATCTCTAACCAGGTTCGCTCTGTCTGTTGAATATTGGATGAGGCTGAAGCAGCCTTCCAGCTTTTCAGCAGGTAGAGCAGGTCAAAGTGCCAGATGTGGCATGAGCGATCCTGAGGCTGATCCATGTTCCTGTAAATGCTGCTGGCTTTGGGTCTGAGCACGAACTGCAGCTCTAGGAACGGAATGAGTCAAGTTTTCTGCCAACTGCCGAGACGATTGTTCACCCGCCCCCCCCTTCCTTTCTCCCTTGCACCTCGGTAGCTCAGGCTGACAGAAGTCACTAGTCAAAAGGTCAAGCGGACGAAACCTTTATTTTGGCTGCAGCCCCTGCAGATATTTAGACCAGAGGTTATCTAATCTGGATTTACTGCCTCCATGTTACATTTATGAGCCAAGATAGATGTGTTTGCTCGAAATCTCACTGATAAGCCGCAGGAATATCAAAAACTCATACTCCAATTCTCCAGTGAATAGCTGCATCCAACTTTCTCTCGCTTCTGCTCACTCTGTTTCTTTCTCCCTCCCTCAAATACCATGTCAGACTCCAGAAATAAAATCGGAAGAGGATCCGCTGAAGGGCACTCTTCACATAGAGCGATTAAGACATTTCTGGCACACTCTCCTGCATCCTGCTTTTCTAGTATGAGAGGTGCAACAGAGTAATCTCACGCTGCATTGGCTCTAAAAGACAAACCAGGCTGAATAATTACACAGAGCAGGACAATAATCAACAGAGTCCTGACATGAAAAAAAAAAAGCGCAAAGCTTATAATTGTCTTTCCAAAATGCTGACAGCTTCCCCGTCACGATCGCCTTGCTTAATGGTTAGAGTTGAGGCTGCACAGCCAGAGAGAAAGATGACAAATAAATTCAATTATTCCATGAAAAAGATCTACTGTCTGTATTGACAAGGAACAGTTGTGGAAATGTTGAGACAATCAGCGAGACAGCATGTTAATCGTGCTTGAGTCAGAAGCAGTAGGTGGCAGACTTCAGAGAAAAGTCATCTGATGATCTTTTATACTCGCCTTACAAGGTATGAATCATGTTCTCCTTTCTTAACAGTGGTAGCATGCTACTGTCACTCTCCAAGGAGCTGCTGGCTAGTTGAAGTGTGAATGAGTAGATGAATGTCACGCCTACGGGCTTTGGACCTCACAGAACAGCCTGGTTTTATTGTCTCCAAACTGAGGGTGCAAGCCAAGCTATTGAAATACTGATCTAATGAGATCCAGCCATTTTAGACCACCACACAACCAGCACACGGTGTTTTATTTGGCATGTCTTATGCTGCAGAAAAGAAAAATGGTTAATGACATTTAATATTTACATTTTTATACTTTAAATAGAGTAATCTAGTACACTAAAAGATCACGTAGATAAAACACTTTTGCAGAAATGCTGGAGTGAACCTGCTGCATGCTCAAACTCTTATCTCAGTTGCCCCTGCTGCTTTGTGTGTTACTGTAGTTCTTTACTTCTACGCCTTTAAACACATGAATGCTTGATTATAGATGATGAAGTGGACAGACAGAAAGATACGCTGAGAAAGAGTGGAGCTACAGTTTAAGGATTCCCTCCTACAGCGAATAGATTTAAAGGTTTAACAATGTGTGTGTGTGTGTGAGCAAGACAGAGAAACAGTGTGAGCCGAGCAGGACCCCTGCATCTCCTAGTCATTACAGCTCATTTGTCTGAGTGCTATTCCACTTGGCTGGGTTGAGTTAACAGTTTGTCCTGGCGCTCTCCACCCTCCTCTGAGCCCAGCACAGCGTCACATGTGGAGAAGGAAATGGGAACATAATGTATGGTTTTTGTTGGAGGGCGTGCACCAACACACCGCATGTTTACCAAAGTAAACTTTTACTGCTCCTTAATGAATCACAAATGCATCAATATGAGTAACAAATCAGAGTACATCTTATGACTTAAGACAAAACGGTTTGTGAGAGAGCTCCCAGCACCAGCGGCTGTTTAATCCCCCTGATCCCCTGGAAAGTCTAATGACAGCTAATCAGATGCACATCCGTACTCTAATTAACCAATTAGCAGCTAATGGATACACATACAGTAAGCAAAACACCGTGGATTCATTATAAGACACTCATAGTTTTCACTTCACCCAAGACTTTTTTCTGGTCAAATATATAAGACAGGAAGCTGTTAACAAAAATCAGCTACATGCCCCTGCCTTCCTGAAAGATTCACTGCTGCAGCAGGAAACTCAGTTACAGTAAGAAAGACATGAGGTGAAAATAAGTATCGCTAAAATTAGTGCACACATTATGTAAAAATAAAAAATAAGGATACAATAACGCCATCTGCACACCCACATTCCAACAAAAAAATATGAAGCATACTAAGCTTCTCTTTATGTTTAAAATTCTTTTATATCGAAAGATCGCAGACAGCCAATTTCTATGCTGTGTATCTTTTTGGCTCCTTAATTAGCATCTAATAAAATTAATGGGCAGAGAATCCACTCAATACAACGCCCCAGAATGCAAAATAGGTGCAAAGCAAGACAGAGGACTTTCTCATTTTCAGTCACTGAGGCAACTGAAATATAAACTTCATGCCACGGTGGTTATTCCGAATTTTATGACTCTCGCCTTGTCGTAATTCTGACAGAAAAACAGCTTTGTCCAAATGTTGTCCAGCATTGTTATATATCATTTTCCTTTCAAATCAGTTCTATTAACTCTGCACAGGAGCACACAGAGTCAAACAATACAGCAACGTGACAGGACCTGTCAGAGTGACTGATATAAAAATTTACCATCAATAAAAACTGGGCTATTGAGTAAAGGCATACATTACAACAATGTACCACAGCAGGACTCTATATAAAGAAAAACATTGGAAAACAAGACAATTAAAGGGTGTTTGGAAACCATCTGTCTGGTTCTATTCAGCTGCAATAGAGGGACTTTTTTTTAGAATTCACAGCTAATGGAGCAAGTACTCATTAAGATGTCGGCCTTTTTGTTAAATTCAAAAGGTTCATGCTATTCCATCTTATGAACACATCGCAGAGTCTATCTTCATAGTCCATTAATATTCACATTAATGGTTTTCTTATTCTTGACATGATATATGAGTTTAATTTGGAGACAACATGAAACTGGTAAACAAGGTATATAAGAGATTTTGCAAGTACATCTTTTGTTACCAGATTTTTACCATTATAAAAAAGTGTAATATTTAAAGCTGCTTTAATCAATATTTTCAATATTAACAATGGATAAAATATGATTTATTCTTACTGCTCCTTCATCAGTAATGCCAACTTTGCTCTCTTTGCTGGATGTGTAAATAAGCCATGTTATCTAGCACCTTCACCACAACTTCAGGTGATAATATGTCAATGTTGTCTTTACAGTTTGTTGAGCTGCCTATTTTAGCTCATCACAGATACAGTCTATTGGTATAGTTGCATATGTTGGAAGAGAAATTACAACACAGAACAATACTGTACTATATATATACCGTATAAGGTAATTTAGAAACAGTCTCTATTGTCCACCAGAGGGAACTGACAAGTTTACTTTTCAAAAGTGCCACACAGTTTGAGCACAACTTCTTATTCCTTCTTAATCCTTATTCCTTTAATGGACATTTTGGGAAATACTCTTTTTTCGCTTTCTGGAGTATTTGGAGTTATGAGAAGATTGATGCAACACTCATATCTGTCTGTTAAATACAAAGCTATAGCCAGCATACAGTTAGCTTAGCTTTGAAAGATTACTGAAGTGTAAAAACACCAATAAGCATTGACATCCTAATTTATCGGCCTCAATAATCCAATATTGGTTGGTCTCTACTAATGAATGGTAAGAGAACACCTGCACTGTGAAAGGATGTTCATTAAAAATATGTCTCAAAAGAAAAAAACATTATTCAACTCAAATTTATCACTAGTAAAAAGACTGAATGTGAAAGGCCCAGCCATGTACCCATACGCGTGCGCGACCACACACACACACACACACACAGTATAAATGCAAACGCACACACTGTAATACACCCACATATGCACGAGACTCACAAGTTCACAGATTGACTGCGCTCAGCAAGAAGTGCTTCACGGATGGCAGTTTTCCTTTCTTTTTTCCGCTTGACAGACTTATCAACCGAGCTCAGGTGGTGCCCCATCTGCTTGCGCACATTTAAAATACACACACACACACACACACACACACACACACACACACACACACACACACACACACACTCTCTCACTTACTGCTTACACAAGTAGACACATGCTCAAGGAATAAACTCAATCAAATGTCTGCCCTTCAAATTTCATTTCTGATCCCCCTGGCTCCTTCTCTCCCTCCCCCTCTCTGACCACATCCCGACCTCTCCTCCTGTTCCCCCATGTCTCTTCACGTTCTTGTCCTCCGTGTGCCAACCACAATCCCCAACAACCTCAAACTCTCCTTCCAGTCTTTTCTTTATCTCTCTCGCTGTCCTGCATGTACACATGCTAGTCCATCCTGCAATCCGAGTGACCACGCACCCTGCTGTGCAGAGCCCAACATGTCCGATGTAGCAGATGGCTGAGCAACACATGCATGCACACAAACAATCACGACGACTGACACGCACATACTCAGGCATAAAAAACTCAGGCCGACAAGAATACACACACAACTACACAAAATGTCAAGGTACATTCATATTTATCCGTACACGCGTATATGATCAGTTTTTCACACTTTCTGAAACCAATACACACAGAACTTCATAGGAGTTAAAAACTTGATCGGGAGAACTTACATATATTTCTCATTCGCAGAGCCATCGAGGTATAATGCATCATGAATGTATTCATCCCGGCAGCATTTATGCATTTATATAATTCTGTTGTACAGAGCTACAAGCTGCTGTGAATCAACACACACTTCAGCCTGCATAATGGGGCTGTAGGACGCATAAGATATGCACATACCAAACACTATAAAATGGGCCTTGACAGAAAATATTTCAAGAAACTGCTGAGAACAAAGAGAAACTACTGGATCGAGGATGAGTAATGGGACGATGCTGAGTGCATATAATGCCACAAATGTCTTTTCTCAATAGGCAAATGATTCTTTATAAAGCCTCATGCGACTGCATTACAGGCAATTAAAGATGCAAAAATATTAACCTAACGCAAGTCCCCCACTGTTTGTTTACTGGCAAATAAACACTGGCTGGACAACAGTATTGGCTAGTAAACTGATCTCCCCATAAAGTGCCATTTGTTAGGCAATTATCTTTATCCTACCAAGCAGAAAATAACTTGTGCCGAATGGTAAGGTGTGCTGGTGCGAAGCTCATAATACCATGCAGACACTATAATTAGGCAGCTCTTTACAGGGGGAAAGAGTGGGGTCCTGGCCGACCTGAGGGAAAAATCTAACGGCCAAAAGCAATTTGCAGGCACCTTCCAATTTCCATGAATGATTCTTTGATTTTAACGATGTAAACAAACACGGTCTTCAATGGCTTGGACATCGGCGGAGGTCTGACAGTGAATGGTTGGCTGGTTGCTTAGAAAGCAAGGACAGACCTGACTGTGCCTAGCTGGTGTTAAAAAGTTGTTAAGAGATGTTTATGTGTTGGGCTTGCTGTAAAACAGCCTGGGTGTAGTAGCCCGCAAAACCCTGGGAAGCCGTTATGGTTGGACACTTTCAACTTTTCATGGTAACCTCAATCAGGTTTGGCTCCAGTAGTCATTTGTTTGATTGTGGAAAGAAAAGCCTGTGCTGACATTAGGAAATATGACCTGCTGCCTGTGTATACTTTTAAGTATTTACAGTAGTTGTGGAAAACATTATAGAGCTCTAAATGATTGCTTTCCAGTCGTGGGTAAAATCAATACATTGCAGTGGAGATATCCTTGTGGAGACCCTGACCTCTGTCATCTTGTTACAGTGAAATATGAATAGTAGACATGTGTGTGGGTGCGTGAATAGATCCTGGCAATGTGTTCTGGGCCATTTACACTGGTGGGCAGCAAGTCATGTACTGTAACTGCCACCTTGTTCTCAGATCATGCAGGCCAAAGAGGATGCACATCAATATGTGCGTACCAGCAGAGAGCCTCGGCCGAGTCCTGGGCGTCTGCATCTCTTGCCGTGCGTGGGGCAGCATGTGATAGCGTTTTGACTCGTTGACCAGATCACGACATGCCTCGGACGACTTGATCAGCTCCTCGTTGTCCACCACGTTCAGCAGGTAGGACGGGTGGATAAAGGGAAGACGCACCACCGCCAACAGCTCTGACAGATTCTGAGAAGACAGATGGAAAGGAAAAAGAGAACGAAGAATTAGAGGTTGAAGGCTGCAATTCAGTGAGTGATGCTTAAATAACATAATGGAGGCTAAAATAAAGACACAAAAGAAAACAGTAATAAAACAGTGTGTGCAGACAGTGAAACTGCCAGGGATGATCAAAGAGGTTTCATATGAACGACATTAAACAAATAGCACACTAAAACACATAGTGGATCACAGCCAGTACGCTCACATCTTTCACAAACAGTTGGATTAACTCCCAACCTCATTATAAATATTTTGTTTGCTGTAAAAATAAATAAATACACTTAATATCATAAAAAAGAAAGACGAAATATGGGATAATTTTCCTGGGCTGTAAGAGTGAGGAAACCTTGCAGTTACGAGTCCATTAGATCAGTTACTGTCAGTGTTTAAGACCCCATACTTGTGCAGGACAAAATTGCCCAGTCAAGGATGAAAGGACACCAAGAAACAAATCTCCCTATTTTTTATATATGCACAATGGTAATTCAATTTTGTACATTTCCAAACATAACTAAAAACAACTATAGAGACTTCTAATTCAGTCATTAAAAGTTATTCATCATTGAACAAGAAGGCACAAGATAACATCTTGCAAAGTTTTTCAGTATGATCTGCCCACCAGCTCACTTTCATATGTGCTTTTGGTTATTCTGCGAGAGCCCAAACGAGGTGACAGGGTACCGGTATCTCACCGCTTCCGTTTCAGATTTTTCCGTCTTTAAATTAAATCTTTAAACAGACAGCTAATGTTCTTCTGCAGCTAAATTAAGACCCAGTTCTGGTTAATTATAACCCATTCAAGCCAAAAGATGATCCACAGCAACACCATAAGTACCAAAAGCTCATGTTTTAAGGGTCGACCCACAAAATAAAAACACACTAACCGCTTATAATTGTCTCCTTTTCCTTTAAGAGGTCTTTTGAGGTGAGGACTTGAGCGTGTTTAAGCTTTTAAGAGATTTAATGTTGTGGAGTGAACCGAAATGCTAATAAATCCTCAACTCTGGCAACACAAATATTTGTTTTGTGTACATGTTTGCTCCAATGCTGGGTGTGCATACACTTATGAGTGCCTATACTGTATAGGTGTTTAGACGCAGAGGCAGGACACACAGTTGCCATGGCAACCTTGTCTATAACTCTGGCTGCCGCATGTTTTTTTTGTGTGTGTTTAAGTGTATGTGTGCCGGTCTGTACCCCCATGGGGGTCTCATCTACGTTGACAGTAAAAGCTGTAAACAAGCTTGGATGGAGCGACAGAGCTGGGTGGAGATTGACCCCGTTGACCCTTCAGCTCAGAGCGACGTGACTGAGACGCGCGGGGAGAGTGACAAAACAACAGACTCAGAGAAAGATCATTCAGGAGAGAACAAATAATAAGCTGACCCTCTGCCTAAGCATCTCCCTCTCCCACCTGAGGCCTTTTTGCTCTGGCATGTGTCCCATTTGTTTTCTGTCCTGAGACCAGAAAGGAGGAAATAAGACAGCAGAGAAAGGGACATCGTGGAGGAGAGGAGAGAATGGCATGAGAAGGAGGGGATAGGACAAGTGAGAGGAGGAACGGAGAAAGAACAATAGGATGAGAAAAAATAAAAAACAAGATGAAGTAAACTGAAGAGATAAGACAGGAGAGAGGATGTGACGGTTCCACGGCAGTCAGAGAAATCTGCTGATGACATTTCCTCTCTGCGAGCATGCTCCGAGCGAAACGCTGTCCTGCAGATGGGACTTTTTCCCTCCTCCACCAACATACACAGCTAACTCAACAGTTTATCAAACAAACCGCTCAATATGCACATAAACACTGGCAGTCGCTCCCAGCACCTCAGCTCAAACACAGCAAGAAGGTAAAGTCAAAGCAAGCTATTTAGCATACTGAGATATTCTCACTAGCTTGGGAAAAGCTGCAACTTCCAATTAAAGTGCCCCCATAGTGGGAGATTTGCCCCAGTAGTTACTGAGTCATGTCACACTCAAATAGAGGTGACTTAAGCTTCAGGCTTACTGCTCTGCTTTTCTATTACAAGCTACTTTTCTCAAGGTCTGCCACAACCTCTCCTACTTTGGTGTTATGACACTGTTTCATTAATGCCAGTAATTGGATATTGGCAAATTTTAAAAACAAATATTTGACAGTAAATTCTTTTAAAACAAATATCCTTTAAATTAATACAATCTGAGGAGGACTGAACTTGATGTTGTTGTATTTTAAGTTAGATTTGGCTCATGAGATCATACATGTGCATCTGCAGGTCCGAAATGGGTCCACAGCTGACCGTTCTGACCCTCAGAGCTAAATTAAAGCCGTATATGGGGCAGTTTCAGCCAGGTGGTGCCCTTAGTGGCACAGCAGAAATAAATGTGCTAAATTGTCTGCGGGTGCATGTGGAAATCTTGCCGCTATTTGGAACAGCAGGTGGACGGCCTCAAATTTTGTCTTCTCTGGTGTTTTCATGTTGAGTGTGCTTCATCCAAATATTCCTGTGTCCTCTACGGTCCAAAAACATGCAGCTCAGGTGGGCTGGAGACTCTGCCCGTAACTGTGAAGGCATCTGTGTATAACTATGCAACACAGTCCTGACCTGTCGCAGGTGTTTCTCCGCCTCTCATGCAATGGAGGCTGGGATAGATACCAAGATCTTCCTGATCTTGAATAGGAAGAAGCGAGTGTAGAAAATCAGTTATCTAGGTGCTATTTCAGAAAACGCAAGTGAATTCGGAGCAAGTAGTAGTCTGCAAGTAGAGCGTTCAAGACATGATAGACAAATTAAACCACATCTGAGCTCCATACACACGTTTTCTCATTAGCAGTATTGTCTTGGCACTCGGTAACCCCCCCCTACACACACACACACGCCAAGTTTTCTTTACCAAAGTAAAGAAAAACAAGCATCTTACTGCACCATCTGCAAATCTTAGTCCCACAAAAAACCACATCTGTTGTAGCCTCTTTTCACTTGCCAAAAATCTTTAAAACGGCAGTAAAACTATCTCAAAAGAGACACCGTCTGGTCTCTGCAAAAAGGTAAGGACTGCTACCACATGAAGATCTACCCAAAAACACACCCACATAGATTTGCACATGTGAATGCAGAAAGAGGCAGATGGCTACACTTCAGCACAGCAGTAAGGTCTGCAGAATGACGATCATGTACTGTATTATAATCATGTGTTGTTTGTGGTCATAGTTGTTAATCTGGTCAGCGCATTCATTCCGAAGGTTGATTTGACAGCAAATCTTGTTGAAGAGATTAAGACAATGTAAAGTCAATGAGGCTGACCTCTGATTAAATAAACAACCATGGATTCAATTGTAGAGTGGGAAACCTGTGTGTGTCTGTGTGTGTGTGTGTGGGGGGGGGGGATCTCTATGGTGGAGAGTGGTAAGGATAATGCTTGGCTGTTTGTCTCTATTTTAATTCAGCACCCGCCCTCCATCTCTGCCCCTATATTTCTGAGAAAACAAAGAAGAAAAAGAAAGAAATATTATCCATCTCTACTTCTAACTAACTCACTATCTCTCCCACTTCTTTTTCACTTTCTGTCTCTCTCCGCACCTCCATTCCCGCTCCCCGCTCTTCCTCCCACACACGCATATATCGGCATGGAAATGAGGGAGTGTTGTACACTTGCTGCTAATATTCAAATCCAAAGTGTCAGACCCCTCGAAAAAAAGGAGGCCTGCTTCGTGCCAGCCATTGAAACTACTCAAGCAGGAATTACTGCAGATACTGTTAACTCAAAGTTCATGTTTGTCGTTTGAAATAAAGTGTTTGTTTATTTTAAGAAACAAAGAAGAGCTTTGTTGTCACCTATGCAGTTATGTCTTCACTTGAGTTGTTCTTCATTTTATGTGATGTGATGAACTTCATAACCTTCATTTTCAGTTTTTCACACTGCAGGATGTCATACTGTACCTTGTGGTCAGTGACTCATTCGTTGACTTGTGGAACATTTGGTTAGTGTGTGTCCTATATACACCATACATCTGGCTTAATTACATGCTTTTATGCAAATCTAATTCCAGTGTGGTTCATGTATGCTGTTGTATTGGGCAGTTCACTGGATTTATTCATTGTGTTGCTAATTACTAAGGTGTCTTCTTTTCAATCACTTGCCACTTAGTAAATACACTGACATTATTCACTTGGGGAAGCATTAATTCCATTTTTGCTATGCACGGCTTTTAACTGCCATGTGTACCTGTGCCTCTACGAATCAATTTATGAATTGTAGTGCAAAAAGACAAAGGCTTCATTCTTATGTAACAAGTCTGTTAGGCATGCTAGCAACAAGGCTCTAGTGATGGCAATGTTCGTCAGTCAGCCGTGGAAGTTTCGTCCAGACTAAAATACCTCAACAACTATTGGATAGACTGCCATAATAGTTTATACAGACATGACTTGTACAGATATGCTAATTAGCAATGTTAGCGTGCATACAAGCTAAGCTAAAATAGTGAACATGGTTAACAATGTATCTGCTAAACAGCAGTTAGGGACAGTAAGCCATTGTAAACACGTTAGTACGCCAAGGCATACTAAGCATTTAGCTCAAAGTACTGCTGTGCTTACAGTAGCCTACAGCCTCATAGGCATGTGCCCCTAGCACATAGACTCTTCCCATCTAAAACCTTTAAACAAAGTACAAGCAACAACACAGACCTGTTTCGAAAGAGTGAAATAATAAGTAATTCATTCCTTTGGGTTAAACTTTCATTTAAAGAGGCATATCCTTCAGGAGAAATTACCAACATAGCTGCACCTTTAGGACTGGAGATGCTTTACTCCAATCATTTTGTTGTGATACACTAGTATTGTGATAAAAATCTACAAACAGTTAAACGGTTTAGTCTTTTAATTCCCACATCTTCCACCTATCTGAACCTTTTTCTATCAAAACCCATACTGCCAAAATTATTTTCACCCATTGTATTTGAGGATGAAGTCTTCTCTTTTTGTGGCAGATATACTGACAGGATTGTACTAATACTGCCAATACATGAATTCCTGGTGAACTGAGGCTTAATTCTTCGGTGCAGATAATTTAATGGCCGTGTGCTTGTGCTTTATGTACCCAGATATTGTCAAGATTTTTTACATGTCTGAAATTGTGTTAAAGGCTTATCTCACAAGTGAATCCAACATTCAGACCAATGAGTGACGTGCTTGTACTCAGCAGATGAGGAGGTGGCATCTATCAGACTGCATTTTTCTTCATCCCCAACAACCTATCGAGCAATCATTCTCTCATGCACAGGCACGTAGAGTGAATGTGAGCTGTCCCTCCAGACAAATGGTGTGACCTGCCATTTCCATCTTCTTGCCTGCTCATGCAAGCAATCCTTGTATGCTTTTAAAGAGAGATGGCATCTAATGGCTGCAAATCATAATAGCTACCATGGAAACTAAAGATACAGAGCCTACTGTGCATTTAAAGACAACATGGCATGATCTTTTCACATTCTTAATAAGTTCAGTATTTTTTTTACCATGTGGAACATATGGAGAGTATCCACAGGAGTCTGAGGACATATGGAGACCCTGCTTTTAGCTTGTCCGCCCACACACAGACTTTTTTTCCCTCTTCCATTTTCCTTGGACGAGGATCATTTATGAGGAGTCCATATGCTTATTCACTTGTATCCTGATGTTCAACACAGAAAACACCTTGTGACTTTATCTCTCTAATGGTCTCTATCTTGCACACTGTCCCAATGCACAAACACACCAGGTCAATGTTCTCAGTGGAAGAGGGTGCACATGCTATGCATCCCCATCAGAATTCATCTACTACTGAGCTTGCAAAGAAAATGCTACTACACAGCCCCACTCCAAAAGAACTCACTTCTTATTCACACACACACTCCGACACACATATTCATGCAGGTGGACAGAGGATGTGAATGGGTTGAGCCCGGTGAAAGGCACGGATAATGTGTCTAACAGGGAGCCACTCAGATCTGTCAGAGGCAGCAGAGAAGCAGCCGGGAAGCCGCCATCCGCTAACACAGATGACAAATGTCCACTGAGCATTCCCCATTCCACTACTGTCAGCAAGGACTAACACCTCTTACTGTATGTGTGTATCAGTGTGTGTGTGTGTGTGTGTGAGAAATGATTCAGTGCCATAGTGGCGTCAAATAAATGACACATGAACAGTCATATCTATTTGCTTTGCTCTGAGCAGATAGGAGTATGCTTCTGCTTTAGTGTGAAGAATGGACAACCCTTTTCAGCTTTGTCTGAAAAAAACAAACAAAACAAAACCCACACTCACGCTCAACGACAGTGTGTGTTCAATAGAGTGCATACCCATGTTTAACCTCACAGCACTAACAAACCCACTCAGCTGAAATGACCACAGCTCAGTGTCCTTTTGAGTGTGTGCAGGTTTATGTGTGAAAACACACTTGTGTGCTTCCCTTCTGGTAACACATAATGGATAAGTAAATATGCTCTTGCAAATGGCTCTTCATTTGGGTTCAAGAGATGCTTTGCTGAACGCGTTTGTGTGTTTTTTGCGTTTGCATGACTATGTGTGCATATCAACCGGACGGATGGATGGGGGGATGGAGAGAGATGTAGCGGACGACAGACGCTGTCTGCTGCCCTGAGCAACTACTGACAGGTGCAATGTGTTCTCCTCTGAGGCCTATTTCAGCATGACTTCATTCAAAAAAAAAAAAAAGCTTTCTTTGGCTCATTTAATTCAAAACATATTCATATGAATGACTGCTTGCTGTATATTAACATAAAACTTTCTAGCTTGTTTCTCAACTTAACTCTTGGGAAAAAAGAAGATTGCTTCCTTTGAAAAAACAGCGTAATTTGTTTGCTCTCTATGCGTATCACTCATGTAACTCTTGTATGTTTATAAGATAGCCCAGTGGAAATGGAGATGCCTTTGACTTGCTCTGGATATTCAGCCGCCGTGGTTGAGTGACTGCGCTTCAACTGGCTGCACACATCAGGACCGAGCACGCTCTGGGACGATAAAGGACACAGATGAGATTGGAGGTCCGGAGTTCAGTGGCTTGCATCAGATCCTGTCCACTCTCTAATACGCAAGTCACACTAGGGCCTATATAGTGATTGTCAGTCTTGTGTGAATGTCTAAGCACAGGGATATGAACAATGACATCCTGTGCAATTTGTGTAAATCCCTATGTGTGTTTGTGTGATTTGGCCAGAAAGAGAAAAAGAGGAGAGAAGCCAGATAGGCAGAAGCAAAGATTTCCCGCTGCATCAACCTCCATTGCCTAGCTACGTCTCGTCAAGAGAGCGTTTTTGTCACAGATCATGCTGGAAATGGCCTACATGTTCACTCGGCACACTCTACAACAGTTTCTTCTTCAAGGATTGTTGTGACGTCTCATCTCTAAAAACACAATTAACCTTTTCTTAAGAGGTGTAGGGTGATGAAAAGTTTCCATTTTGAATTTGGAGCTTTAAAAGAGAATCACTAAATTAAAAGTGATGCTTGTGGTAAAAGGGTCATTTGTGGTTTTGAAGGTAAACGAATCATAATACTGTTATGGAAACTCAGTTTATATCCCTACACAGCCTCAAAGTATTTTTGTCCTTTGATAATGTTATACTCTGACTACATAATGATAGCATCATTTGTTCAGGGAAAAGGATTTTTTTTCTTATTAATGAGTGCTGGAAGCAAAAAAAAAAAACAAACAAACAAAAAAACACATTACCAGTAAATTGTACAAAACCCCTCAAATAAAAACTAGTAACGTATAAGCATATAGAGTAATACCTTTAACTATATTAATTTGGCTTGGGAACTGTAAATGTTAGGGCAGGCCATTGTTATTTCTGATGAGAGGACAGCAGGTCCTTGCTAATGGCAAGGCTGGCCTTTTTATCACAAAAATACACCATTAACTGTCCTTTTTAGCTTACATTAGTTGGCCACTTTCCAAAGAGCCAATTAATCAGCCTCTTTTGTCAGGTTGAGTCACCTGGCATGATAGGATCCTTTATAAAATATGTTGAAGTGCGGCGTAATGGAGGTCCTATTCAGGGATTTGGCAGAACCTGGCCTGTTATAATTGGAGCCATGTGTCTGTGGTCGCCTCACAAAAGACTGCTGGGTGAAAGGAAGGACAGGTCTCTCTCTGTCAGCACCTTCACAGAGAAAACACGACGCAGGACACCTTTTTTCCAGCCTTTTGTTTATGTAACTGATGGAACCAGTGTCTCGCAGACTTAATGCGTGTTTTGTCTGACCAACAGGTCAAAACCCCAAAATATTCAAAGTGGCAAATCCTCAAAAACAAAAGGCAGGAAATAGCTAATGTTTGATATTTTTGCTCAACAAATGCATAATGAATAATTTGACATTTTGGTAAATAAATTTTCTTGATGAGAGTTAAATATACAGATCCATACCACTCTTATTTCTGTCCTTTAAATATTACTAGGAGATGGCTATCTTAATCTAACAAAAACTGGAAACAGGGGGAAACAGCAAGGCTGGCTCTGTCCAAAATTAAAAAACAAACAAAAAAAACATTCAGAGATGTACATATGCTTATAGGGAGGCACACCTTTAGTGATACTCAATCAAAGAAAACTGAAACAGCTCTCTTCTTTCATTCAGCGGCTTTGTGTCTCATAGGAAACCATTATTAACGCTCAAATGCTCTCCCTCTGTCTCTAAGCGATGTCCGGGTCTCGTTTCCTGGTGCCATCAGATGTTAGTGACAGCATAGCGATGAGAGAAAATTGCATATTATTTACCCAGCGCCTTCAATATGCCACTCTTCCACTCTGTAGCCTGCAGCTTACAACCCACAGCACATGCAGAGACACACATACACGCACTCAAATGAATGCAAACACACACAAAACTTAGCTCAAGGCTTAAAGCTTTTCCTTCTCCCATGCCTGAGTTTTCAGCAGTGCTCTGACATTCTGCCCTGACATGTCATTAAAAGTGTCACAGGTTCTGGGGGAGTGATTCCGCTGCTCTCTGCCTCCAAATGGGCAGAAGGGACGGAGGCAAGGGAGGGTGGGAATGATGAGCTGGTGCTGGACCACGCGTGTAAACTCAGCCCTCAGGGTCACATAACCTTCTCCTGTGGCATGATGGAAGCAGCCTGTTCTCTCTCTGCTCTCCTCCTCTGCTGTCCTCTCCGCAGGCACCAGGCTTGCTAGTTGTTTTTTCGGTCACACATGGGAAGGAGATTTGAGCTTGACCGAGAGCTCAATCACATTGCCGCTGCCTGGATGTCATGGCTGTGTGCAGAGGCACAAACCGTTGGATATCAGATTAGAACACAGGGGCTCTTTTTCCATTCCCCTTTCTTCATTTCTCACCATCTCTTTCTCTTTTCTCAACCATTCCTCACCAGTTACTGTCTTGCTCTGCTTCTTTCTCTCGCTCCAACTCTCTTGCCGCCCTCAGTCTTTTCTTACTCTCTCTCTGGAGACGGGGTGACCCGGGTGTCTCGTCTCAGGAACCAGTGCGGTGGGTTGTTCAGACAACCGGGAAAAATGTTCCGTTTCTTTTTTTTTTCTACTTCATCTGAGTAACTCACCTCTGCACCTCTCCATTAGAGTGTGAGATTGCAGGAGTCCGCCGCACTGAGCTGGCTGGAGGTTTTTCATGCCGATGACAAGGATTGTGTGTTCTCCTAAAATAATCAGCCTTGTTGTGGCTCCGTGTGAATTTCCTATCAGTCACCACACAAATTCGAATTATAGTGGTTAGTATAGTTATTTATCAGTAGGGGTGTTTGATATCCTTGTCATAAAAACATCTTCAATATTATTTCTTTTTTATTTCAATCGTAGCACCTATGTGAACAACTACAGAGCATCGCCATCTGCTTTCAATGGTCCCTATGCTTTGCGTTGCACTCAATACTCTAAAATCCTCTGCTACAAAATGCTCAGTAAGCTTGATAGATTTCACCATAATCTCAGAGTGCCACATATCAAAAGATAAATGCTAAATGTTTAATCCAAAAGGTTAAAAATTCAAATATTGACGTATGTTCCTCATAAAAGCAGGTGCCAATAAAGTAACATTGATTACGGAGGTCTGCACTGAATCAGATCCACCTCTTATAAGGCAGTTGGTCTTGCTGAATTGATGAGAAGACATTACTCTGAATGAATGACTCTTCCACTGATGGACTGGTGTAATTTATCTGATAATAATCTCACCTCCATTTTTAAACAGCTATAAAATACTTTAAAATGATCAGTTTTAAATTCATGGCTTTGTGACTGAATCCATAAAAATTTCCTGCTGGATGGATATGATATCTGTCTACAGTGCAGTCCATTTAACTTTTCATGTATGTGAGCTGACACTCTGACCTTGAGGCTTATCGATTCCACGTTTGTTAAAATTTGACCTGCTGTACTTCACTGTCAATAACTCTCTAGCAGATATGCCCTTGGATTATGATTAACAGCCTCTAGGAATAAATCAAACACCTGTTAGGCATGCAGAAAAAGGACTGCGGCTGTCAGAGTTTTTGTTGTTTTTTTTAATGCAGTACAGTGTCTTACAAACAAATGAAGTGTAACTAAGAATAGAACACATTCTGAGGGCAAAGCACTCCTGGGATTGTGAACAACTGCTGTGTTAGGCTGCATCTGAAGCACAAAGTTGATGAACACTACCAAGAGAGAACAAGGAGACAATTGTCTGTTTTTTATGCTGTGTATCTCTCGGAACAGACAGGGATAGTCGATAAAACAACCACACTAATTCGGCCCTGCAGACATCCAGTATCTCTACTGTCAGGGGTAACGAAGGTTTTATCTCGCTTTTTTTATTTCATGATACACGTGTGCTCATTTTGGTAAAGTGCGCTGTAACGTCAGACACACACTTCCCAAACACACTCATCAGCTCTCTTTTTTATTACCTGCACTCTGGAGTTGGGGTCTTGTTTGATCCATTTGATGACTGTCTCGTAGACCAGCTCTTCAGCCTTGGTGTTGAGACTGTCGTTTGACAGATAGGCCACCAGATCCTCCTTGGACACGCTCAAAATCTCCTCCTGTCCTGCCACCTGAAGAGTTATGAAATAATCAATCTCCTCTTAGGGCACATCAATGGTATACAAGCATATCCAAAATTTAATTTATCAAGATTATTTCTAGGGACATTGCAAACTACAGTAAAAATGCAGAGATTACTGTAATTATATCAAATCATTTCATTTAAAATATGTGAAGGCAAACCATAATCTGGGTGTTTTGGTTTCAGTGTACAGTGGTACAGCAGATTTGATCATCTGTCAGTATATTTGATTTTTAGATTACTGGACAGGCAATCAAAATAAGCAAAACTTCTAGATCCACCTAACTAAATTATTTAGAGTCATTCTGATGGTAGTATTGTTATTCTAAAGAAATTAGACCCATGTTGAGACTGAAAGTGAAAAGATCAAAAACCTATGTAATGGTTCCTGACTGTATATCTAATTTGATTAGCCATGTTTTCTTATTTCTCTCAGACATAAGAGGGCCACTAATCTCTCATCTACAGTTACTCTCAGCATAATATGCTTATTGGCTTTTGCCACAGGAAAAAAATATTTCCCAAAATATAGAACTATTCCTTGAACACTTCATAATTGGTCCTTGACTTGTCACAGTTGAACGTTAACTAGAAAGTTTTTCTGTCTAGTTTCTTCTTTAATAGCTAATAATTATGCTGTGGCATCAGTGACAAAGGTGAGGTCAGAAAAGCAACATACTTTCAAACCCTAAAGTGAAGCAAATATATTTTCTATCCTATGTGATTTTGTGTGATTCGTCTTCTCCTTAAGCTACAAGAAAGCTGAGATTGCGTTGAATTTCTCATGTTTTTTTTGGGTTTCAAAAATAATGTTCATATTTTACATTAAGATATCTAACGCTTGGTAACGAGCACATAGTACAGTACATCATGTAAATTGCATCCTATTTGTTAAAAGCCTAAATGAGGTAGAAAGTTTTAATGTTATACTGGAATAACACTACACATGATATGTGGTAGTTTAAACAACAAAATGCATCACTTTTAATTGGCTCCATGAATGTTTTAAATCTAAGATCTTAATCTCAACCTACTAACTACAGCAGAAAATACAATTTCCCTCTCTGCAATGTAAAGGTAAGTCTCAAGTAAAGTTAAATAATTTATTAATTTACTGACTGCTATGGGTATTCACTTTATTACAGTAGTGATTTCAATTAGATTTGATTGCTGTTAGCAAATACTTTTACTTGTTTTCATTTTCTCTGAACTAGCGTGTAACTTTGTTTCCCAGGAATCAATGAATGGTTTTGAAAGATGATAAATCTCTACACACCTCTGGGAAGTTCTGCAGTGCAAAAGCTTTGGCCATGTTGTGGAGTTCCGTGCAACTCATGGCTTCAGCCATAGCCAGCACTCCCAGACAGTTAGCTGCAGTCAACTGTTTCTCTGGAGTCAATTAACGAAGTCGGAGATATGTGGAGACAGGCAGAAAAACAGAGGGAGGGGACAGAGAAACCAAACAAGAGAGAAACAAAAACACAGGCAGATTGATTAAGACAGAGAAAAAACATTATTCACACGATAAAAGGATCACAGACCTAGAACGCTACAGGAACAAAAAAAGCGGCTGCAGGTAGCACAGAACCATAGCCTATCGGGTGTGTATCTGCCTGAGACTAAGGGAGAACAAGTATAATAACTCAAAACAGCTCCGGGGACAAACAACGAGGGAAATCGATCGCTCACAGTCCAGGCAGGAGGTGCTGGGTGGCAAGGAGCGGGATTTGGGATTAGCTGGGCCACTTTAAAGAAGTCCTGTCAGATCTCGAGGTCTACCACACGCACACACACACACAAAGCTGAGAATATATGAAACTATCCTGATAGCCAGGCCAGCGGGGAGAAGGCTTATTCTACTGTCTGTGATCTCTTGTAAGGGTGCAGCATTTAAGGTGGTGTGTCTGTAATTCAAGTTTTTTAAGACACACTGCCATTTATCACGAGAGAAATTTGTTGGCAGTGTAGTGCACACACACATGCAGGCAAACCAATGGATTGACTGGGTCAGTGGCCAGTAAAAGAGGGCTGGTTAAACAATAGCTATCAAGGGGAAGCACCGCCAGGCCTTTTATCACCAAAGACAGAGTCCGAAAGTCTTTCCTAAACAAATATCAGCCAATAAAGGTCACCTAAGTCACAACTAAATAAAAACCAAACCAATGACCAAATAAAAGCGAGCTCCATGCAGTATCAAAGTGGGGGTTAGGAGCTAATCAAAAGGCAGTCTGAAAATGAAAGTTATTTCACTGTGTATGCTTGTACACTCACAACATTATGTTGCATAATCATTTCATCAGTTTCTTCAATGCTCGACAGCCAGATTTCCAGTTTAATTTGTTGCATAAACGTGTGCTACAAAATCAGTTATAGCTGAAGCCCCCCCATTGTGGCAGATAAAGTAATGACTGTTGAAACTCGGAGCACGTTGCCATTTCACTTCAAATCCTCTGATAATAAAATGGAGTAGCAGGAACACAATAAATGACTTAGTTTTCATTAGCTTGAATATGAAGTTCTGAATAAAAGTCAAAGTGGTATAAGTAGGTCGAGGAGCCATTTCTCCTGAGTGTATTTGTTACAAACTTCAATAATATGTGACACAGTATCAATTTCTTTTTGCTCAAGGACACACGCTTGTGCCTGTATTTTCTCCCCTTCAAATGTTCTGAAATGTCATGAATCTTGTCGAGGAAGAATGGATTGATGGTTCACTGGCAATGAAGTCTACAAATGGCTTCCCTGTTTTCCCCGTTCCCCCCCCCCCAAATGGAGAAAAACAAATCAATAATGTGGACTGCTGGTTCTCGTTTACTTTCACTCCTTTGCTGCCGCTGACCTTTTTGCAAAAATGCACTTCCCTTGTATTACCGATACTCAAAACAATTTATTAAATGGAATGCAAAACCTGACATTTGCAGCTTTTTGGCTGGTTACCTGCTAAAATCTGGAACATGCCATTTGCTTTTCACGTGACCCTTTGGGCTCCCGAAAGCCCCTCCTCTCCTTTGCACCGCTATCCATACCATGTCTAAGTGTCAATCTGTTTTGCTATTTTTCGATTCTATCATGGTTCAGGCCAGAGGATTTGACATTTAAGTGACAATTGTTCCCTGACCTTTTTAGAAATCTGCCCCCATGCTTGGTCCTACCGACTGGGACAGGATCAGAGGCACCATGCCCAACTGAGAGCATTTGCAGGCAGAATTCTCACACAGCTGCTAGCTTTGGAAACATGACTAAAAGGAGCGTACATGTAGATACGTGTATAGCAGGAAAGATCACATAGGAATATCTGATGCAATAAGCATGCACACTTGCTGATATAAACACATAACACTTGTGCGCACACACACACACACACACACACACACACACACACACACACATAACCCCCTCCTGTTTTCTGAGTAGTTCCTACCTAGGAAGGAGACACAGACTTTACAGAAGGTGTTGAACTGGAACTTGTTGGCGGCCTCCAGCAGCGTCTTGGCGTTGGCCGAGTCGATGACCAGCGAGCCCGTGTAGACGAACTCGAGCAGCAGCTCCAGCACGTCGGCACTGATGTTGCTCATGTTCAGCTCCAGCACCTCCCCACTCCTCGTCTCCCCCGATGACCTGATCAACCAATCACGGCAGAGAGAGGCGAGTTAGGGACACTCCGAGAGGAAAAGCGAAGAAACAAAACAAAAAGAAGATACGGACACAGATACGTGTATGCTACGCACGACACCCATTACACACCTGGGCCAGTACGAGAGTAGGGAGAAAATAAGAGAATCATTACACAATAAGATAAAAACATAAAGTGAAAAAGGGACAGAAACAGAACTTTGGGTGGTTTCTACTTTTCTATGGGGCTAGCAGATTTGCAACTATATTGCTGCATCTGAAACAAAATGTCCTCTCTGAACAAAGATTAGGCAAACAAAAGTTATTGCTTTGTTTCAACAGGCATGCGTATCACATGTGTGTTTTCATGTATGCATAGTTTTAGAGGTAGACATGCATACATGGCAGGGTACATATGAGCTATCAGACAGAAAACAAAGAGAAAGAAAGTGACAGCACAGTTCATACACTGACATATGACAGAATGTTAAGTATGCTGGTTAGAGTATGTTGTACTGGAGAGCTCTCGCTGTTCGTGAGCTTATACCGCTCCTGTGTGCGTGTTGGATATCAAAGCAGAGTATCCACTCCTACTGGCATGGTGTAAGAGGTTCCAGGGAGTGCTTGGATGAGCAAATTAAATAGAATATGATATCCCTTCGTAATGCAGAGCCTGAGATGTGTGGGGAGTTGAGGGCTGCTTTTCAGAACAGGGCCACGTTGTGACTTCACCGGGATCAAATGGCAGAGTTTAGTTCACATGCTGAATCCCCCCAGAGAGGCATGAGAGAGTTAAATAACACCTCGCCAACAGTGTTTAATGTCCCATGTGAAACAATAATCCACTCAAGGGCAAAATAAATGGAATAAAAGCCCTGCAGGAGGCATGCCCCAACTACTATGTCTCTCTTCCGGTGGCTACATCAACAATATGAAAAGTAGCCTACATTAAGATGGATGGAGGCTGTTTGCTTCTGTCACTCATGGTAGCAAAATGATAACACTCTGTCTGTTTGTCATTGTGTGTGTGTGTGTGTGTGTGTGTGTGTGTGTGTGCGTTTGTTCTTTCTTTTTCTGTTGGAACCATTTTGTTGGATTAGAACTCATGACAAACAGTCAGCATTTAGTGCGACACAGACAGCAAAACAAACAAGATGAGACAGGTAGACAAAATGGTTAGAGTGAAGATGGGAGAGGGGGGCTGGGGGGCGATGAGGAGGAAGCAAAAGGAAGGGAGGCAGGGTGAGACGGTTCTTCCACAGGGAGCCAGCAGCCATCCTTCTGAGGGAGGGGTTGGGTTGTTCCATGACTGTGCCTTGGTCTTTTAAATAAGAGATTTCCCCGCCCACCCCCAAAAAAAATCCACCATCACACCTAAACAGAGCCTTTGTCCCCGCTGCAATAATCATCAGTAGCCTGTAGTGTATGAACTGAGACATTAGTCGTCATTTAAAGCGCACTCAGGAGGTGAGAGGGGAGAAGGACATCCAAAAATAAAATAAAAGACAATGGCATTTGTCTCTGGATGGACATTGGCTGGAAAAACCAAGGTAGTTACTCTTTTTCCTCCTGCAAAGCAAAAAGCCACATAGTGTTATTGCCCTTTTTCCACGCAAAGCCCTGCAGTGGGGGCAGGTAGTAAGACAGAAAGAAGGGAAGGGGAGTGTTGTTCAGGGTTAAAGTGATGGAGGGAGGTGGGGAAGAAAAGGGAGGAAAAAAGAGCTTAAAATAAAAGAAGAGCATGCTCATCAACCTGCTCAATTAGTGCAATAGAAACCAGCTCAAGTGGCAGTTTGTTTTGTCTGAGCACTTATGTTATGGAAATGACTTATCCAGAGCTTCTAAAAGAGGTGGATTTTTATGCTGCGTCTGATTGCAGACTTGAATTTAAATAGTGAAAGAGGGAGGCAGGGAGGACAGGAGAGACAGAGGAGGAGAGATCTGGCGAGGGGGGTAAAAGATGGGCACACTCAGGCAAAGAAATTTGTTTGTGAAAAATGCACCACTTATTCAAGAGGAAGTCTTAAAATCAGCAGAGACTGTCAAAATGGTGGTGAGCGAAGGCGGAGGGGAAGGAGGGGAGCTGCAACACACACACACACACACACACCCTAATACATCCTTCAGCCTAAAAAGACCCCCTATTTTACAGGGAATACATTTAGCTTGTTCTTATAAGACCATCTATTCTGTGGTAGTACATACACTACTAAGATATGTTAGGATAGAAACATGTTCACATGCAAAGCCCGCACTGTCTGGGCTAAAAATGGCTTTCATTTACATGTTCTGTCATAACATAAATCAAGAATGTATTATAAAAATAAATAAACGTAATGTGGTAGCTTTATCAGTGGTGGGATTCGTGTTTTGCTTGTGTTTACTTTGTGGTTTTGAGGCCATGGTATTCTATCCATAACATCAGGTATAATAAGGGAGACTTCAAGGCTATCTGGCAGGAACAAGTCCAGTTTGTGTCAGATGCTCTAAAGGACAAAAAGGACACAGTGACAGGTGGAGAGTTTAAAAGCCTAAACCTCCGTCCAAGTGTGAACACATAGCCACTGGCATGAGGGAAAAAACTCAACATGGACATTGGATTGACAGAACTTTACACAAACTTAACTTAACTTAAAAATAGAAGTTTATTTTGAGGAGCGATGAAAGAAAGTGCGAGTGCCAAATAATTTACAGTGAGTGCTGCTTGAACACTTTTGATATGTCAATGCAAGGCTTGCAGCTTCATGATCAGAGTTCGGTTTACTGAAATAAAGAAGTAATTTTCTTACCCACATTTAGTGGTATCTAGTTGTGCAACATTTGCGAGGGTTTTATAAATCCAGCTCAGGGTTATAAATTTCATTTGTGGTGCTCACAGCATTACATTTTTAAAAACTCCACAGAAACATCTATTTCCAGATATAACATCCTTGTTACTCTGGGTAATCCACGTACTTCACCATTATTAGTTTTTATCAAAACAACTTTTCTACCAAAAACATTTGTTCTAAAGTTGCACATACAACTGATTTAAGACAACTTCTTCACAAGGGTTTGACTTACAATTAATTATAATGTCTTAATTCGATGTGACTTTGGAGTTAAAAAATCTAACCAAATTTAACTAAAATGAAAAAAAGTGTATGTGTACTCAGTGTAAAATTTGTTATCTTTCTGTCTGAAATCAGATTTCTCAAAACCCAAACTATCTGCATGGCTAGATAATACCGGAGGTAAGTGAGAGTAACTGACCCTTTAAATACAGCAAGCCAGAACAACGTTGCTAATTGAAATTTGAATATTGAGTAATACAGTGTCCTGTCTTCCCCTCAGGCGGAGCAGCAGAGGTCTGAACGGTGCACTCAGGGCTCAGCTGCAGTGTTCACACGGGGCCGACACTGTAATGGGCTTTAACACAGCTCTCTACCCATCTCATGGTCATAACACTCTGACTCACAAGCATAGAAAACTCATGGGTAGACAGAGAGAAAAGAAGAGCAAGAAATAAATGGCATGAAAGCATGTGTCAGGTCCGCTCAAAGATTCTGGAGCTTTTTACATTGCTGTGGTGCGGAGATGCAGTGGCCATAAATTAAATGCCTGCAGAGCACACTTATTGGAAAATCCTGAGGGGTAAAACGGAATTACCGGAGATGATCTGTCTCCTTGCTCTGTGCATCGGCCCTTTAAAGGGTAGGGTAATAGGTTTTTTGGTGGGGGCGTGGGGCAGACGTGTGCGTACATTTTGGAGTAGCATTACATCCTTCAGGTATCATGGGGTAAGATGGCAGGTTGAATGTAATAAGACACACTGTGGGAAAGGACTGAATACTTGAGATGAGGGCGGGCAGTGGAGGAGCACACTAAAAAGAGGAGGACATACATTTTAGAATTGGAAAAGATTTGAAATTTGCAGGACAGAATATTTTAATCATCTATGAAAACACATGCCTAACGTGGAGACTGAGAAGCATCTCCCAAAAATATAATTTCCAAATTTTTCAAACAATTTTTTTTTAACTTTATAATTATGCTCCATGCTGTTAAATGTCGGCTCTTTTCCAATTAAGCCTTCAATTTCTTAAGTGAGTCATTGGGTTTGTGTGTGTGAGTGTGTGTGTGTGTGTGTGTGTGTGTGTGTGTGTGTGGGTGGG
>NC_060159.1:8784195-8841008 GCF_021292245.1 Micropterus dolomieu
GGGGGGGGGGGGGGGGGGGGGGGGGGCAGGAAAAACAAGTGCGATGTGCACTCCCTCACCCTCCAGCAATATATCTCTACTTTCTCTTTCTGACTAATGGCAGCCTGCCTGGATAACACACAAGAATTATGTCCTTGCATCCTACGCCCACGCGCACACACACACACACACACACACACACACACACACACACACACACACAGTAAAACGCATGTGCACACATTTCATGTCAAGTGCATTTGCGCACACATACACATTTTAACAATTTTAAGCACATACTGCACACACACACACACACACACACACACACACACACACACACACACACCACAGTGGTTTATAGCGAGCTGACAGGGTGTCTGAACGACAGTGAATGACTCCTGAATGAGATGGGCAAGGGAGGCTGGACGGGACACAGAGCATATAAGCAGATGAAGTCTCTCTTTTATTTGACCTCATAAAGATGTGGACAGTTGTGAGCCACGTGTAGCCTCAGCATAATTTCAGCTGCACTAAGAAAGTGACCTGAGCCGCACATGGGAGGTTGTAACTCAATGACAGACAGGCCTTTGGCTCTCTTTGCTCCTCTCTGACCAAGCTTGCTACACTATGTCTAGCTGCAAACACCTCACACCTATGACCAAAATGGTCTCCTTCTCTCCCTTCATACTGCCTGATCTCACTTGTATTCATTTGCTTTTACTCCCTTTCTGCCCTTCTCTTGCCAACGCTTCACTGCTGTCCTGGTCTCATGCAGCTCTCATTTCCATAAAGTCAAGGTACCACATGCCTTTTAAAACAGCAGTGACAGCAATTGCTGTTGACGGTGTCGTGTTAGCATAATGCTGATGATCATGACTTCATTGCATCAAACCACAGACGTCTTACAAAATTAACAATTAGTATAACCAATTCAGATATTCTCCAGTGTGAAGTTAAATGAGAAGATTTCTATTTTAGACTTAATCTTGTAAAAAAAATTACAGTGTTATGACAGTAAATCAAAGTAGTTTTACAATTAATTAACCAATTAATGAGAATTTGCTCTATTAAACTGTCAAATTAGACAAGAAAAATCTGACAATGTAGGCAGAAGCAGGCATGAGGAGTAGCTTGATGAAATTCAGCCCGCTCCTCTGGGAGCCCCGGTGTCTTTCAGGGGCCCTGTCTTTACGCATAAATGATCTAGCTTTGTCGCGGATAACAGGCACAGACGAGACAATCTGATAGACAGGTTGACCAGCATGGGGGCTAAAGTTCTATCCAAAGTCACTTCAGCCTCTCAGGAGGAATCTTTGCTATTGTCAAGGTCAAAGGAAGCCTCAGCATCTCTTTTTTTATTCATGGGGCGTATACGAGTGTAGCTGTAGAGATGAGTGGTCCTACTACAGACGGAGCTCTGTGGCTTTCCTACCTCTGTTCTCTCTCTGGTCTTCTTCACACCCATTCAGAAGGAACAGTGATGACTAAGTGAGGAGGCCACAGCGGCTGATAAGCAGCTCTCCACTCTCCGATGAGCTTGCAGTGGACGCAGCAGTGGCAAACTTCCCTAAGACATTCTAGCTACTGCAAGTGACTGTGTGTGTCTTCCTTTTCTGCCTTTGTCTTTGCTCAGCACTTCATCCCTAGCTATGCAAGTGAGAACAAACACACACTCTCACACACACACACACACACACACACACACACACACACACACCACCAAGGCGGGGCAAAATAACTTTGGGTCCAGGGGACTCTCAATCAAGCTGAAAACACCTGCAAGGATTCGAAGTATGGATGAGGACATTAGGGAATTTTGGTATTCACTCCCCGGAAAACAAGGCAGATAAAAAAAGACATACTTGCGCTATCAGACTTTACACACTCATGCGTGTGCACACACATCTAGAGACACTTAAAAGGTCTGTAGCTGACACACACACACACACACACACACACACACACACACACACACACACACACACACCCTGGTACAGGCACCCACGTAAACATAACAACCCGGGAAGACAAAAAATATGGAGTATGAAGGGCAGAATACTAGGGGAATACTTAGATCCACATCAAGTGAATACATTAGTGAAGGGTGGTGTTAACCTGTGAAAGTGGTGGTTCAGTAAGTCTTAGATGTGCTTTTCTTTTGCCCTTTGTTTATGACTCTGAAATGTCTTTTTTATTACACTAACCAAGATTTATTAGCATATGAAAAAGCTGTTTTGCAGCAAAAAAAAATAATTAACAACAGAAAAATATGGCAACTCTGGAGACAAAAATCCCTCTGCCCACAGAAGACAGTGTGGCTTTTGCGAATTAACACCCAGAGTGTAGAATGTATGATTCTTTTGTTTTGGCCCTTTGGTGAGTTTTAGAACATCCCCAGTCATGGAACATTTTCACTGCTCATTAAAATGGAAATGTGGTTAAATTGCCCTACATGGGGAGGAAAGGTAATGACGAGGGTTGACCTTTTTTCTCCAGTCATAGATACATTCATTTGAGTGGGAAGAGGAAGGAATGGCTGCTGGCCCTGTGCTAGGAACCAAAGTCTTCACACACCTGCAAGAGAGAGAGGGGAAGGGAAAAAAAAGCGACACAAATGCGCCCTATGAAAAGAACAGATTGGATCAACAGCTGGTGGGAGGGGAAGCGAAGGCAAACCTTTTCACCAGGTCCTTGAAATACAAGCTGCAGGAAGCTAGAACATTTTGGTGGACTTCAAACTCTTTGCCTTCAACAATAATTTTCAGGTCTGTAAACTCTTTCGCTCTGCGCTGTTGGTTCAACTCCTTCAACATCTCTGTAGAACAAGAAAAAGAAACAGACAATGCCACATTTGGGTTTAGAATTTTCTCTCCTCCAAACATACATGAACAACAATAGCATGACAACAAGAAACATAACAAAATGTGGTAAAGTGCAGACTGTAAAACACAATATTGTTGGCCAGTCTAAAGAAACAATGTCCATTATATGATAGAAAAGAAGGGACATGTACAGATTTGATCAAATATTTTAGCAAAAGCAAAATGAGATGTGGGGGTGTGTGTGTGTGAAAAAAGTAAATAATTAGCTCTCATATCCTACGCTGTGCTACTAGTATGCAATACCCAAAGCATGCTAGTGAATAACATAGGACTTGGAATGAGATCAAAAACTAGGATTATTATGAGAAAAGACACTTGTTTAACTGTATTTGACCTTTACACTGTAGCACTAGAACTTCAACCAAAAGGAAGCTGAATGAGATTAAAAAGCATCTAAAAGAGATGTGGGCTGAAAACAGAGACACGGTCAATGCATTATTCATATTGAAATAAAATTCTTTGGCTTCTCACAAGTGCCCTACTCGGCGAAGAGCTGACCTTCAAATGTCGCTCAATGAGAAAACAACTGCTTATCCCCAAATCCAAACACCCGCTTCTCTCTCTCTCTCGGAAAAATACCCCCCAACCCCATCTTCCAAAAAAAAACAAAAAACAAAAGAAACAAAACAGGGAGGAAACACAATCTGAGAAAACATGCTCGAAGCAAACCAATATGCTGTTGAAGGCCTTGGTACACAGTGAGTTGTATGATGTGGTGTAGCAGCACCATGTTAGGCCTGGCCTTACTGTAGTGCTGGGTCGGAGGCGCTTGTTTCTCTGTGTCTTAATGAGGCACCATGAGGAGATGCTGAGAGTGAAAATCAGCGGGAGACTAGCAACTTATTCTACAGCCTTAGGAACACTGCAGCTTTGTTAATCTCCCATCAAGAATGCCACTAAAAGAGAACACTAGGAGACTCAAATGGTGAGCTACAGACACGATAATGTGGGGCATTACGATTATAGAGGGAGCCAGGTTCATCTTAGAATTAACAGAGCATTTCATAGAAACTGTAGGATGTGAGGCATAGTGAGTGTTTATTTGGCACAAGGCGCTGTCTCCAATGTTTAAAGGCACATATTCTATGCTGGGGAAAGATAAGCAGTAGCCATGTTACTTTTTTTGAAACTTGTCTGGACACTACCTTCACAGTTCTTGCTTAAACATGGCAATGGCAAATAGTGGCGCTGCACAGTCATTTGTTGTCATGTGTTAACAAGCAAGCTGTACGTGTGTATGGATGAATCATAGACTGTTAGGGATGAATATGTGCTTTGCACAGCCCGGCTTATCATTAAATGTGGGGAAACTGATCAGACTTGTGATTGTACTGGCGACACCCAAGCTGAAATCAAGGAGTAGGTCTTTATCATCCTGAAAGAGGTCTGTGTTCATGCCAGACTCAAAGTAGGGATTTAATTAACCTGGAATGACACTCGCCCCTCTATTTGGCTGGAATATCCACTCATTTAGCTCCTTCCATTCTTCTGACTGACACTGGGAGCTCAGCTCTGAATAAATTTGGTAGATGAAATTATACAGTATAAAGACACATGACAAATAAGGTGCAATTCAGAAGCGCACTTTGGTAAAAGCCTTTTCTCTGAGCGGCGCATCCTTAAGGGTTATCGCATCAAGGAATTAATTGCCAGAAAGAAAATGACCTGGTTATTAAACATGCTGAATACCAAATGGGGGGGGCAATATGTCCGTTGTACTTAGACTAGATGCACAGCTGCATGGTTAGAGTGAGCCATACACATGCACACGCAAACACAAAGGCTGGCATTTGCCTCGTCTTTCATGCATCTCTCCACATTCCACTCCATTGCTGCTTGTCAGATGGCCAGCTATCTGATAACTGTGTGGGCATGGACTGTGAATAGTGAATACACAGTAGTTTTGAGTTTGCATTAGTGAATCTCCAGCGACCGATATGGCTTTCACCTTCAATCAGCCACACCGCATACCACCCATTTGCCCCGAGAATAAAGAAAGTGAGAGGGGGAGACAGAGAACTCCACTTGTCAGCAAACAATGGTCGCCTCCCTCGGAGCCGTGCAGACGCACCTGAATGCCTGATGGAAAAGCTAATTATGGCTTCCTGGGTGTGGATTGGTGAGCCCCCCAGAACACCTCATCACCATCGGGGACCATGAAACTGCACATGGCATCCCCATTCTCAGGTTTGGCATGGAGTGTGGTGAGGCACAGACATGTTCAATGGGACCACGGCAGCTTTGAAACAGAATACGTCTCAATACTCTTAAAGGAAATATCTCTTGAGGACCGCCAATATAGTGGTTTTGTGGGAAGTACACAGAAATCCTCATAGGGGTATATTGTGCTGCAGTTGCTGGCGTATATCATGGACTGCAAACAGTGATGAAATAGCATAGTTTTCTGCCTCTAAGCCATTTACAATAATTACAACGCCCTAAGCTAGCTCTTCATGATTGGTTGACACACTGCACAGGGGGTATGAAAACAGTTCCAACTCTGCTGTTCAGCCTAGTAACCCTACTGTCAAACATGTGTGAGCATTGTAGCCAATGGGCTCCTCGGTGCGATTTCTGGTAACCTATCAGCGCGCACAGTGCCTCCCTACTATAAGGTGTAGTAAGTCGCTCAACGAGCTACGATTGGCTGCTGTAGAAGGCTGATGCTTCACACCATTGGTTGCTGAACTTGGAGCCATTTTAGGGTTCTACATGTATTTTACATGTGCCTCGTAGACCCTCCATTTTGTGTTGCAAATCTAAACTTTGAGATACATCTTCAAATAAACAATGTTTTCTGTATTTTTTGTGGGGGTAACTCGCCAAATTGCAGAGCTGCAAAATGGTATAAAGAAGTTCAGTCATTATGTGACGTTTTCCACACCTTTTTACCACCATGATTTTGTCTGAAATGGTTTCTGAAATTTAAAATTCAGCTCACGACCATAAATACGAATTTCTGGCAAAAGATTGGATAGAGCTGTCAGATATTTAGCTCTTAAAAGGATAGGTTTGGATTTCTATTGCATTATTTTTGGTATTAAAGAAAGCAAGAAATGTGTTCAAAATGTGGGGAAGTAAAAAAAAATATACACATATATATATATATAGTCCTAAACAATATACACATTTTTTAAAACAATTATTTCAGAGCAAGTAGATGAAGAGGATATGATAGAGAAAGTTGTTTCTCAAGACAGGCGAGATATGACAACCAGTGAAGCACCGAATATACAATAAATACAGCAAAAAGTCCTTTTGACAACTTTGTAATCCATTAAAGAATTATTTATCTTATCTTACTCTTGTTTAACTTCTTATCTTTTCTGATAAATCTTGTGTTTCTACAGCACAAGTAAACATGTAATCATCCACATATCTCATCCAACTGGATGACATTCTATGCTGCGCAGCAGATAGGACACTGATGTGTTCCCCCACTGACCTTTTTGTTCTGTTTTTGTTCTCTGTTAAACTTTCAACGATCAATTCCCACCAACACTCGCAGTTTAATTATCCAGAACAAACCATGCTAGCTGATCAATAATTCAATGTACAACCCTGCCATAATGGGTTTTCTTAAGCTTGTAAAAAAACTTTAGAATGACACATTTCTTACTGAAGCAGTGCATTATCATTTTCCACACCACATATGAAAATTAAATTAAATTACTTTTTATCTTCAAGGCGACTAGATGATAAAGCTATAAAGCAGTTCTTTCGTTAATAATTTCTGACAATGTCTTATGCTCTATTAGCTAGAAAAAATCCTTTTTTAATTTCAAATTAATAAAAATGAATAAAATTATATTTTGTTGATTTTTGTTTTCTTTAATGATTATTTTCTAGTAATACATGCTGTGTCTGTATTTTCTTCAAAACGATAATATATTTGATAACCCAATCACATTAAATGTTAAAAAGAATTAAATACAGTTAATATTCCATTTACATTATAAGGGATGCTACCATGATCAAAATTATTGTATGAATGAATATTTGACAATGATTAAATATATAAAATCACAAAAAAGATAAAATGATCAATTTCCTCAATCAGTAGGTTAAACAAACAATTGTTTGCAATTTTAATTAATTAATAATTTAATAATATAATTAATAATTTTTAAGATTACTTTTAACTAAATTAGATAAAATTTTGCTCAACTCAAAATAAATTAAAAGTAGTCTGCTTATAGCTTATTTTACAGTATGCAGCAGCAGCACTGTTGCAGGACTGAAGCAGATTGGACTGAGGGAGTCAGATCAAAATAGGCTTCCTTTTACAGAAGCATTTTGATAAGTAGGGACATTTGAGAAATTCCATTTCAAAGAAGAACTTGCAACAGACTAAGAAGAGTGGCCTAAGAGCGTAATTCATAGTAAAAGCAGCACACAAAAGAAGTTATGGGCTCAACAAAAAATGTCTTTCCACTGCAGAGAACAGAGGGCCTGAAACGCAGCAGTAAAACACTACAGGATAATGTCAGGAGGATTTATGAGGGGTATTCCCATGTGAAGAGTTACACTAATAATAAGAGAGGATTAGGATAAATAAATGATCTGATATTAATTATGGGTTAACTTGTTTTTGTCACAGAATCCAAAACATTATAGTGTAAATCTGAACAATAGACTGATGGATGTTTGGAAGAAGCTGCTTTACCACTGCAAGGCAAACACTTGAAATACTGTCCCTGTTTCTGACTGCACACCCAAACAAAACACACAAATTAAAACACACCCACGTGCAGCATTTACAGGCACAGCGATGGTCAAAGTTCACTATCAGCACAAGCTGTTGGATAATGCAATCTCTTTCATTCTGCAACCTCAGGTCCAAAGTTCAACAAACGAGTCAGTATCAGCTCTAATGCCAAGGAGCCGTTTGCACAAAATTCTTGACTTATTTATGTATATATGATTTTTTTATTTTCCTTTCTCTGTGCAGCTAAACCATGCTTATTTAAAATCGGGTCATATGATCCGAAGATCATAATTTAAAAAAGGAAATAAAGATTTCTGGATGCCAAATAACAGAGGCTTTTGAGAGCAAGCTTGCAAAAAAAAAAAAACAACAACAAACAAATAAAATGGAGCTGTTCAATAAAAATAACACTTTACTTTAGGAAAATATTTAGTCAGAATAAGAAGGCAAAATATGTATTTTTGTTGAGTATAATTACATGCTGTACAGGTGTAAGTCAATTATTTCAGAATGACATTAGTATGCATTTTGTTATGCTCCAAAGTTGTCTGTGTAATCCAAGAGAAACAGAAGGAGGGCAAATTTATGGAAAATAAGAAGAAATCTGAATTCTATTACATTTAATTAGCATATTTAAATCTACCCACTTCTCTTCTTCATCTACCTCAAATCTCTATAATGACAAAAAAAAAGTTCAAAATGTAATATGTTTATCTGTATATTAAATTTATTATTACTTTACATACAGTAGGTGGCTTACATAATTCATTTAATTAATACATTGTTCTTGCTAACAGACAAAAAAGTTTATGTCCACTTCAATATATCTCCTCTTGCAAAGTCATACAATCTAAATGCTTGTAGCAAATAAAATAAACCAAAGTGTCCACATTTTTCATTAAATTTTGTGTAACCCCCCCCTCTCTGGAAATAGCATTTTTTTTTAGTTAAATTACTCTACCTGTTTTAGATCCCTGGTGCCTGAATAACAAACTATAAATGTATGCAAAATTCAAAGCATAAGAAATGCAATAGTAATATCTTTACTTTTACTTCAAATTGGCAATTGAGTAGATTTTAATAAACAAGACTATATTTGAAATATAATGTTTTCTTATTTCAAAGAATGAGACAGTACATTATAAAATCACACTGAATTATGCCTAATTTCCTACAAAAGGTAACAAGAAGGGAACCATTTTTCAAAAGAAACATTCCACAAGCCATTATTTTCAAACACCAAAAGCCATGGTGGCTAAATGTCAGGCTTTAACAGGTGCAAAATGTCATGAACACTATCAGGCCACTCATCTAGATACCATCTTCTGAACAAATGATGCTTTACATAGATAAAAGCCTACAGATACCACGTGTTACAAAATCTAGCCTGGGTTTCGTTCAAGGCACAATGACTCTAAACAGCCTTTAAAACATACCTCTAACAATCACCGCCACATTCATTTCTGGAGACGTTGCAACAGTTTGTGACTACTCCCAGCAAATCAGCTCATGGAAGGCATCAGAGATCCTCGAGACCCCTTGAGTCTCTAGCTGTCCTGATTTCAGTCTGTAAGAGAGCAGTGGCACCATATAGCCTTAGAGAATAGTCCATGATGAGGACGTTTTATATTTTCCTCTGCTCGAATCTGTTGAACTGAGCTGCTTTAGCCTCAGCACTGCTGTCAACGAGACTGGACTGAGCCAGAGGTTGGGGGAGGGTGACACTATGACAGAGAAAAGGAACAAGAAAAGAGAAAGATAGGACCTTGTGCCCCTCAAAGACACCGACTGGGCCTTTGTTGTCTTCTCCAATAGGCATGCAAGACAAGACCTGGAGTAGCAAAAACCACAGCTCTGCTCTGTCCTGTCCTGCACAAACCTCTACATATACCCTCTGGTCCAAGGTCAGACATGTACACACACACGCAAACAAACAATTGGCTCTAGTAGAACAATGCTGAAGCAAAAACAAGAACAGGCTCAGAGGAGGAAGAACATAAACAAATAGAGCCCTGGGAGCATACGTTGGCCTGCTGCAACAGTGTGACAGGATGTCATGCAATGTTCTCTTGTTCTTGTGTTTGTGTGTAGTAAGAAGAGGAGAAAGTCTCTGGTCCTGGCTGGTGCAGTGGCTTCCTCATTAGCCAGGAAAGGGGGATAGTAGATGACATGCGGCCATACTCCCTAAAACAGGTTTTAACAAGAGGATACTCCTGTGGCTAGCAAACAAGAGCACTGTCATATCTTCCTTCCTTCAGGCGCTGCAACGTCTGGTCAGTTTGAAAAAAAGAAAATGCTGCAGACTCTTTAAATGTGTACTGGAATGGCAAACAGTGACTATGATTGTCTTCCGAAGACAGCAAGTAGAAATATGTACTGTACTAGGGACGCACCGAAATGAAAATTCTTGGCCGAAGCCAAAACCAAATATAATGAAAAGATTTTCCGAATACCGAACACCAAACATGTACATTCACATTTTTTCCATTTATTCTGCCTTTTTTTACCATAGCATAAATTAAATAGTCAAAATGTGTTTTTTACTCAGTGTTTCCCACAGGATTTGGAGAGACTATGGTGTGTGGGTCCGAGGCCCAAGACGGTCCGGTAAAGTAAATTACACGTGTCCATTTACTTTTAATGGACACATGTAATATGTTTTATACTTTCTGTGAATATAATCCAATTAATCTCATTTCCATACTGTACAGACATCTCATTTTGAAAACCGGACGTTGTCACATGTGTGCTAAATTGATCAAGTTCGACCCAATTTGATAAATAAAGTTGTATGTGGTTCTCGCATCGCACAACATGAAGACTTCACAGCCTCTCTTCAGGTAGGACTCTCATACGGCAACACTTGTCAACAACTGACAGAAACTGACAGGATAAAGTCACTAACCTGCCTGTCAGCTCGCTCTGGTCCGTTTCAGTCGATTTACCATAAAGGCTTGAATACGTGTGCACTCCAAATTTAGGTGCGGCTAGCTTAATAGCCTTCTCAGAAACGAGTGACAGAAACACTCAAAGTGAGTCAGACCGTTTGCTGCCTTTTCTAAGAAGTCAGCCACAGATGGAGTGGATGTGCTAGGAGATAATTCAGCAGAACAGTGTCTGCAAACGGTGATTGTTTGCGTTTTTCTCAGACACTTTAAAATGCTTCCACACTGCCAACATGTGAACGTAATTGTTCGGTAAAATTTATGCGGTCTTTTGATGTTTTAGGCCGAACACCGAAAGTGATTTTGTCGCTATTTTCGGCCGATTCATTTCGGTGGCCGAACATTCGGTGCATCCCTATATTGTACGCATATAGTGAAGGTTACAAGTCAGGCTTGGTTGCAGCTCACAGGAAGTTAAAATTTACATTCAGTGCTGCAATTACGACGTTACAGTTTCCTGGCTGATGTAGCTATTTTAAACAGCAGTTCATAAGGAAAAAGAAAATTACTGTAGAAGAGTCGCTGCTCCTTAAACTAACAAAATTTAAAAGACAGGAAGGAGGGTTTTTTATTTTAGGAAAATGGCCGCCTAAGAAACTCTACAGTAAGCCTTACTCTTTAAAAAAAATGTTTTTCAAAAATTCCCTATGACGTTAACATCAATAAGCAAATTAATTTTTTAAAAACAGGTACTCTTTCAGAAAAATGTGGCCATTTACAGTATCTTTCTATCAGCGAGTATTAATGTCAGTATAAAGTAAATCACAGTTTCTCTGGGGCAGAAATAGTATAAACAAGATTAAGTTTCACAACTATATGTATCACAATGTACAATATAATCATGCTTTTTTACTTTATAATATCACTGCTGGTGTTAAACATTTAAATTTATTTTGGAGTTTTAAAAAATGCATGCATTTTATTTCTTTTGAAACCCATATGAAAACTGGTCACCAAAGTATCTGAGCTAAAGACAATCAGATTCAATATGTTCAAATGAATGTCTGCAATGATAGTTTCGTTTTCTTTATATTTTTCTACATTTCACCCTGGTAAACGACAAAAATAAAAAAGGAAAGTGTGCACATCTCTTCTCTTTGCAATCAATGTCGAGTGAGTCTAACCTACAACAGATACACCACAGGAATAACTCTACCACAAGAATAACTAGGACATGACTTCTGTTCCAAAATAACTCAAAGGAGAAGTGTAGAGTTTATTCCAGCTGAAAGCGTTTTATACTTAAAAAAACTAAACAAATCAAGTCATGATGCCTGTTTTCACTTGCAATTAAAATGTTCCAAGAGAATCAGAGGTGCTCCAAAGTCTTTATGGCTCCATGGCAAGAAACTAAAAGTAGGTCTTAATTGGGGTGTACCGAGGTAGTACTGGTTGTACCTGTCACCCGGCCGGGTAAGTCAAGTACACTTAAAGGGACCACGAAAGCATATAAGGAATAGGTGTAATTGCATAGATTTCAATGCTAGCACGATCCAACGACACATGATCAAATCTTTCTTTATGTGTGTGTGTCCCTTTAAAGGTTTCTGACACGTCATTATCAGCGCAGCACCCCTCCATCCTGTTTTTGGACCTGCTTGAAATGTGAAAGTCAATACGGTGCAAACCTGCTAACGTGACAGTCATGAATAACTATATTAACATACCAACCATACTTGTAGTTTTTCCATCAAACATCACTGAAATAAAATACCCATTCAAACATTCAGAGATGCACAAATGGAAATGCTGTTTTCATGTTTAATAATAGCTCAGTGCTCACCACCTGTTTTGCCTGTGATGAGAACCAACATCTTAACCCAAGTATCTCTTGGGACACTCCAATATTTTCCACAGTTCTTCCCATTTAGGGGGACAGCTTCCCATAAAGAAGTTGCCCAGCAACCTGTTTATACTCATCATGATTGTTATTCTTAGAGGCTGAGAAAGTGATGACAACATTGTCATGCTCTGTGTCATAAATGTCACATCTCCAAATCCTGGGCATCACAGAAAATTCCACATTTCTCTGACTTATTCACCCGCTCGCTCATATGATTCATGTAATCTGACCTAAACCTTCTAATGTTTCCGACAGCACCTTGAAGGCAGCTTAATGTTAATTTGTTAGGTTGATGGGATCACATTTATTTACAATTCAGTCTGTCGGTTTGGTTTTGTCAGCATTGCTAATATAGAAAAAGGTAAAATAGCACAAAATAAAGTCAGTGGGGCAGGAAGATGGACTAATGAGATGTGATGAACACTGAATTAACTATTAATTATAAACCAAATTGTTAAATGAACTGCTCCGATGATAAGTAATCGCTTTTCTGTTTTTCTGTCACTGACAGATAAAAGTGTGCAGTGGGGATGAAGGTTCTGATTGGTCGATTGAGAGCCAATTGCAATGCTGGCCAATGACAGCCAATCACACAACACAAAACTAGAATTTATAGCACAAAAAAGAACCACATATGCCTTAACCAAAATATAGTGTGCCACTAGTGGGTTGCTAATTAAATGTATTCAGTGTTGCTCCCGACTTGTTTCTGTGGCGTATTTACATTTAGACACTAGCCAAACTGTTCCATAGCAACAGCCTCTGATTGGACAAGTTATGCCTCATCTATCACTCTGAGCATTGTGCAAAGTGCTTGTTGAAATGAAGCAATACAGCTACACAAATGACTAGGAATTCTTCCAAAACTAATGATGGATTTAGATAAATGTGTTGATAACCACACTGATTAATCATCTATTAATAAATCCCAATTACTCTTAAATGCCTTGTTATTGCAATGCCGACTCCTTACTGTGGCATTTATTTTTCTATGCAAGAAATTATAAGTTGGTTTGAGAAGCTTTATGGTAGGAAAATCCAAGAACTTCTAAGAACTGTTTTCTGGAGCTGAGATAAAATGCTTTAGGAATATGGGCCTGTATGCTTAAAGAAGTCCACTTTTTACTACTCAGGCCAAGTTTAAGCCTCGAATTTGCGAATTGGCTTATTTGTCATAGTGCCAACATGCATTTTAGTTGTTTGTTTTTTTTAACAGTATGCCACATGAAGCTGTGAAAGTGAACTGCGCCCCATCACAGATAAGCAAACATTCTGCTTAAGCGTTATGGAGGACGTCATCGTCAAAATCAGCTCGGGTTTGAGTAATTCATCCACCTCACAACAGACGACGTTATCATTGTACAAAAACTCACAAGCGCTAATGCAAAGAGACACACGTGCAGCCATGCATATGCAGAACCAAAACATGTGCAAATGTACCTACACACACACACAAACACACACACACACACACACACACACACACACACACGCAACTATGACTAAGACAATGTCATAAGAGAATAATCCTAATAGCAATGTACTCATGAAGAGTTGCTGGCTAGTGTAGATAACATACTGTATGCTTTGAGGGGATTTGCATAGAACTGAGTGGGTGTGCAAAACTTCTCCATATTCCCTTTTAATTAAATTGCTAAGTTACTATTTTATATAAATTACTACAAGGGCCAGAGTTCTGTCTAACACACATTAGAAACCCCGGTGGAAAAACAAGGCTAATTGACTGAAATGAATCATCTGGACACAGGTCTTGTGTATCAGTATGAATGCAACCTTTCAGAAAACATCTGTGCCAACCATGTTTCATTTGTAATTCACCTTGAGAGGGTTGACTGAGCATCCAAGTTCTTTTGGAGCATCCAGTTGTGCATGTGACCAACTAAGAGTGAGTCACACTTACTCACATGGAGAAATGAGAGCTGCTCAGTACAAACAAATGTAGGTTTCTGTTAGTCAGATTTACTGGATCACTTTTGTTCCAAGCACTAATCGAGCCTTGACATCAAACCACAACATCATGACTACAACAAATATCAAACTTGTTCCCAGGCCCACAGTCAGGTAGCCTGTACACGCTGGCATTTCACCATCCAAAGTCTGAGTTTTCACCTGACTGGCTTGTATCACCTCAGGCAGTGGGAGAAAACACTCCCAACAAACCATGTTTAAAACTCTCCACGCAAAACTAAATTTAAGTAACAATCATATTTAAGCTGTCTGTTGTTCTTATACAATACAATTTACATTGACTGAGCAAGGACACTTCCATGGTAGGACACATAGTTGTTGAAGGGAGCTGAGACAGTGATTAGAGAGGCATTGTCAACATGCCATGGTATTAGGTGGTGTACTGTGGGGCAGCAGAGCATGCCACTGCCATTACAGCAATACTCCAGGTTAGGGATGGGGATCGTTCATTTTTATTTATATTAAAACCCTTTTTGAGAGTGCTTAACGTTACGATTCTTTATCGATACCACTATCGATACTTCACTATTATTTGGTGACGGTTATTTGGTAGGACCAGACCCAACGGGCATGAGGTAGGCCTGCACAATATGAGGAAAATATTCAATGTGCAATTACGTTGTTATAAACTGAGATGACATATGACTTGCGATAAATAAACATAATCTTGTGTGTATAGCTGCCTGGTTGTTTTACAATTAATTACAGGATTGAAATTTAATATTTTAAATACAGCTAAATATTGTTTCTAGAGCAGCAACATTAATGTTTACAACAGCAAAGTCACTATATAAAGTCAATATCTGACATGACAATAGTGAGTGACATTTAGAAATCAGTCTGTATCAGTTCCTCCTCCTCCTCATCTCTGCTGTTATTCACTGCCTGCAGGTAATGTTACCTGGTGGAAGGAGGAGCGGCTGGTTTGTCTCAGCCAGCAGCTGAGTTTGTAAGACTACAGACCAGTCTATGCTCCAGACAGACAGCTTTCTACTGTTTGTAACATTTGGCTAATTGCCAAGCTAACGTTGGCTGTGCTTGCATAAAACATACAGGACGACAGACTGAGGACAGAGCAGTTTAAAATGAACCCTTTCTACATGTTTACCTTACAGACAGGTGTACTGATAAAGTATTGTCTTTTTAATACCGCGTTTCGGTGCATCAATAAATAAACATTAGTTTTCTTATGCATCGCGTTTCAAGTTAAATCAGATTTGACGCTCAAGACATAATTACATTATAGGACTAGCTAGTCTCGATAGCAGTATCGATAAGCTCGGGACCTTATGATTTTCGGGTTTTGAGAAATGTTGGAACCGGGTCCTTTTAGAACTGGGTCTCGGGTGAAGCCAGATGAATGCAACTTGGTTCCAAAGGTCAAAAATTTAGTAATTCAGACATTCTGACAATATTTTTGTCTGTCCACACAGCACAAAGTAGCTATATTCCTCAAGGTCTCTTAACATAGTCACTATAAAAATTAATATCACATAAAAAGGAGTGTACTTGAACATACAATTAGCTGTATTTACAGCTTTTAACTCAGAAGTGCAAACTGACAAAGAGTGCTTTGGGTGATCAAAGGTTTGGGAGAGCGACAAATAACCCAGACACTACATTTGTTGTGGAGGATGAAATGAAGATGTGCCAACTCTGCAGATTATATTGGCATAAAAAAAACACACTTTTTTTCATGACAGTGAGACCATAAATACAACAAAGTTTTAAAGTTGTGGTTGAACTACTAGCAAAGGTGCCGTTAGGGAAATATAAAGTACGGTTGCCTTAAATGTTGAAAATACTCTATGGAAATGATGTGCGTGTCCGTTTAAGAATAAAAACAAGTGCAACAAAACAAAGTAAAAACAACTATGGCTATATAAAGTACATGGCTGCTTGATGGCAAAACTCATAATCACGATTATTTTGATCAATATTGAGATCACAATTATTTACATGATTACTCATTGACTTTAGAAATGGTATATATATTTGTTAAACTTTTTAAAAATAAAAGTCTTTTTAACTGTGGATTTCCTTGAAATTTAAATATAATTAAAAACCATTAAAAAATAATGGAAAAGAATAACATAATGATATATATGATATAAAAAATATAAAGACCTATTTATTATATGATGAGTAATATAATGTAATTTTTATGTATATGAACATAACGTGAGAAAGAATTGCTCAACTGATAAGCATCACGGCTGGCTGACCAAGTTTTCACAAACAATGGCTCACTTGACCGCAGTGAGATGAACTAAACATGCCACAGCCTGGCTGAGAGCAAGTTTGGACTTTTAGGGAGGTGCAAAAGAGCTGTGCTGTAAAGGAAAGAGTTGCACTGAATATAAGTTATCCTTTACTGATATTTAAAATAAAATCACCCACTCTACTTAAGTACTATTGCTGCTTTAAACTGCAGCCTGGAACCAACACCCTCAATTGCTTAGGACCCAGGCACATACTAGTGGTCGAGCACAGATGCCATTGTATGTGTGAGAGAATGTAGATATGCTCCCCAGCTTGTCTTACACCTCGGGCTGTGTTTATGACTTTGGTTTGTGTACATTGTGTACAAGCTTTGCACGTGGGTGATACTTGCCTCAGTAGGCTACATTTCTACCAAGTTGACCCTAAACGGCAGGACAACACTACTGCACACACCAAAACACACACAGAAAAACAACCCCAAAAAGAATATACCCATGTCACCAGTGCAGCTTAAGATAAATGTCACATCTCTCCCTGAAGACAATGTGTGTTTACTGGGTTACTTTGTGAAAGTCATAGCAGCCCAAGCAGAAAGGTTAGTGGTGGGGTTAGGTTGTATGTGGGAGTCTTCTCAGCAGACTGCACACCCGAGATGAGCTCCCAGAGCCTACAGTGGAGTCAGGCGCGTAATCTTTGCAATTCATCAGATTTCTTTCTCTCTCCTTTCTTTCATTCCTCCTCCTCTCCTCCTTTCCATTGGATTCTCTCTTTCTCTATCTCTCTCCAGGGATAGAAAACAATCTATTAGACGACTGGACTGACCCACAAATTCTCATTGTGTCTAGCATGCTCCAATGCTTATGTATTATGCTTGCCGATGTGTCCTTGTAAAGTTGTAATATAAGTTTAACTCTCTAATACAATACTTTTCATCCTGCACTCCAGCAAGCTGCATTACATAAGAAAACAATGTCTGTATCTGAAAGAGAAGAGTGGCTACAATGACTACTGTAGCAGAATTATGATAATAATCAGCACTATAATTCAGAGCTGCAGCCTCTAGCTACAAAACACATTCTGTAAACTTAATAGGGCAATGGCATTTTGCTGTTTCGGCATCTCATCGCATTCTGTCTTACTGCTAAGGAAGACTTTAAGTGTTTCAGGCTTACAGAGTGCACCACTAGCCTACAAAGATCTCTTGATTGCAATTCAGGCCATTATCATTTGTCTAAGTCAAAGAAGAATTATACTGTATATCTTCAGATGCTAAGGCTGTTGCTCTGCTCTAACCCTGTGGAATAATGAGACAGGGAGGGGAGCCATTCTTACTCATGTCTGGTCCTTAGTCATTAGTATTTATTAGATGCCCTGCATGCATTTTAAAGTTTCTGGGTGTGGAAAAAGTTTTACCATCCACTCAGAGAAGTGAGCACACTGTGAACATTAGTGAGCTAATACCACTGAACTTCTTCTGCATTTTTTTGTTGAGACGTTGCAGCGCATCTGCTGCTGTTTTGGATACCGAGTTCCCTCCCTCTTGCAATTACGTCTTCTCATTAGAGAGAGACATCCGCTATTGACTGGCTTCCTGGTAACATCTGCTGTGTTTACACTTGGTCTCATTGATAATGCATTACCGCCTATTTCATGGCTGATTTGTAGAATAACACATCGACATTTGACTTGTGGTCATTAATACCGTCTTATCAGATAGTCTGACATTGGGTGCTTGTGATTCAGACCAATTTGAGGTGTAACCTCCATTCACTTTGCCACTACTTTACAAACAAATCAATGTTCTCCCACATAACTGACAGCAGTGGACATTTCATGAAGGCAAATAGCACTGTTCAAATCAAAGACCTCTCCTGAATACTCAATGCATGATGCTACAGCTCTGAGCAACTTCATCACAAATCCAGGCAACATATTTATTCTGTGTGTGTATTTCATTATTTGGGATGGCACCCAGAAAAACATGAAAACATTTGAGCTACCGACCTTGTTTGCTTGACGTATGCCCGCAGCCCTATCACATGTACCCTATCTCAAGCACCCCTGGATTAACAAACATTTGAAGTGATTTTAAACTGGATGTTACTTAAAACTAATAATTATATAAAAGTGGATACTGTTAAAATATTTTTCTGTCCATGTGTAGGTCGAGTTGGTGTGTAGTCATACCATTTGGAGTGGCAGAAGCTAGACACCATTATTTTTAACTAACTGTTTACATTTTTCTGCATACTAGCTAACTAGTTTTCAAGCACTCAACACACATAATGTTTAGATGTACAGATGACGCAATATACTTGTTACTTTAAGTACACTTTGCTGATAATACTTCGGCACTCAAGTAAGATTTTAAGTGCATGACTTTTACTTGTAATGGAGTGTTTGGGATTGGCTCCAGCCCTCGCAACCCTGCAGTTAGGATGGATAGATGGATAATTACTTTTACTAAAAAGTAAAGGACCTGAATACGTCCGACGACAAACTAGCAGACGCAACATAAGCTAAAAATTTGTCTCTCCAGAAAAAGTAGACTACTGCTGGCTCAGCCTAAGCAAACAGTCATCATACAAAGAAAAAAAAATCACAATTAAATATATTAAAGATTCTTTTAGAAAACATTTAGCACAGTGACAGACCATTTCTGATTTAGCCATACAACCTTGTCAGTGCCACAGCTATTCAACTTAATAAAAACTACACCATGTTTTTTGTATTTGCTTATTATTTTGTAATTTAATATAGTGTAAGAAAGTGTCACAGAGAGAAAAAAATGTATTGAATGAAACTGTAGAAAGAAACTGACCTTATCTTGTAACCCCTACCTGCCACTACAACAGAGACAAATAACTGTGAGAATAGACTTGATAATGACTAAAATGAAACTACTGAAATTCAATCCTCCAGTGTTGAGATGTTCCTTTTTAAAACATATACAGCACTTCATCGATTGCAGAGCTACGATTCCGTTTATTTAATGAACAAAAAAATGAAAACTGAAAGAAACTGTTCTTTTCTTTTCTGTTCATCTTACCTTTGACAGACAAATTATGGGACCTTGGATGTCCTGTGCATGCTCACCTTAAACATTATAGATGATTTAAATGAAGAGTCATAAAGATTTTCTTATGTCTTTTGCTTACAATTCTCAACCAGCCTGCTCTGGACAGAACGTGCAGACTTTTTGTGAAAGTAATAGTGCAAAAGAGACCGTTTGATTGGGCATTTCAGATGAAATAGCCATCTGAAACTTGGTTCAGTTGTCAGAGGCAAATGAGCAATCTGGCGGTGACGGGATTGTTTTCTTTTTCTCTTTAATCCTGTCTTTTCTTAAATTTTGCTCTGCCACTTTGCTAACCATTACCGGCATTACCGGGCTAAAAAAATAGGCAATTTGAGAAATCTCTAACAACTCTAGCATCAATTGAGTAGAGAAAGCAGGGAGGCAAAGAGAAAAGTTAGAGAAGCATGGAACAGGTGGCAGGTATGGTGAGGAAGGCAGATACAGAAGACAAGAGAGGAAAAAAGAAGGGAGGTGGATGACAAGAAAAGAGAGGAAAGGAAATTGGTGAGGGGGGGCTGGAAAGGATGCTGAGAGACAACAGCATGGGAGGGGTTATGCAGGGAATGGGAGTGGAGCTGAGGGAAAGAGACAGACAATTGCAGTGAAGAGGACAGGTGGGGAGGAGGAGAGGAGGAGAGTAGGTTGAGAAGAGGATAGAGGAGGGAGGGAGGCGTGGATCCGGTGCCCCCTCTAGCGTGGCCAGGCGGCTGCTCCTTGACTGCACTGCATCTGTGATTATGCATGTAGGAGCCGGGCTGTCAGGCTCCGGGTCCTGCAACTGTGCCGCCACTGAGCTTTATCTTGAAATCCCGGTGATTAATGAAGCCAGTGCCGCGTTGTGCATGGAGGAGGTGGATGAGGAATGATCAATCTTAATGAGCTATCCGCCGTCCCTATATTAACTGTGGGGAGATATAATGTATGGGGCTTCTGGCGGGGCTCCTCGCCTTTAAAATACGATAACGAGGGAGAGAAAGAACGAGGGCGAGCAGCTTTCCTTCCTCCGTTTATGACACACGGATGCTGCTTACCTCACGTTTCCTCTCCTCCCACTTCTTTTTGCTATCTCCTGAGAGTCGGAGCTGTACTAAAAGCAGTTAGACATCTCAATGGAAGCCATTGTTAAGGAGACAGTGTCAGGTAGCTGCTCAGCTACATCTGCATAGAAGCAGTGGTCTCTAGACCGCTCCTGCTGTTCTAAAATGAGATGTTTGAATCAATATCATTAATATGTAGGCCACCAAGGTTACTCATAAGCATGTCACTGTGGTACTGCATACGTATTCATTTAGGAGAATTACCTGCTCATGAAGTGATTGGAATAAATTTCAACCTTATTAATAATTTGCAACATTCCCAGCTCTTGTGAATTCCATTTCGGTTTCCAGTAGAGGTACATTTAAGAAATGCTATGAGAGAGATAGAAAAAAAACAACTTAAAAATCCGTGCATTTCATGTTTCAAGTTAAGCCTGTGTTGGAATCATAATAACCCTAGTTCTGCTTTAGCTAATCCTGGCGTGGATAGCTTTAAGATAATCGCCCAGCACAATACCGCAGTGATTTTAATTAATTTACCACTGCTTCATCTGCAGACGCTGATCCTAGTCAGCATATTGGAAATAGAAAATTAAAATAAATAAAAAAACTACAACAACATACAACTCTTACACCAGATCGGTATTACATTTGTGTCAGTGAAAAGGTGTACTTTTGTATAATTTGCAGTGACGATGTAGTCAAGATCCTCTGCACTCTATCAAGTAAAAGAGAGACAGAGACAGGGAAAGAGAAAAAAGGGGAGGGTTTAATGAATGTGCCTGCTATGATTAATGGTCTCAGTGTGGCTATCACAAACTGGCTGTGTTTTTAATAACGGCTTTGCACAGCCTGTCATGCGGGCAGTAAATTCTTGTGGTTGAATCAAAATTAATATTTATGCACCTCTAATAATACTGACTGCACTGCTTTATTTCTACTTAATAGCGGCAGCTACATATATCTACATAGAAAGATCTGCACAACACATTCAGAAATGAAATGTCAATATCAAATCCAGGAACATAATAAACCAGAACAAGGTAAAACAACCCAATAAAATAGCATGTCTATTCCAAAATAACCTTTTATTATATATGATCAAATAGGCACCTATCTCCCTTTAATAATCAGCTCCAGCACACACAGCCTGTAAACAGTCATTATTTTACTGGTTTGGTGATCTGTAATTTCCTCACTTAGAGGTAATATTGTAGCAATAATGTACAGAGAACCAATATGCAAGTGGACAGTAATGTCGCAGTGCCAATATGCTTGGTCCAAAAGTAAACAAAAAATGAATACATAATTAAAATCTTATTGAGGCTAAAGTTTGAATAAGGTAGATAAGGGCCCCATGTGGTCACAGCAGAGAAAAGGTGAGCCGGTGCTGGATGTGAGGATGCGCCGTAGAAAGTAAAACACTGATCTTAACTCAGCAAGGCATCTTAATTGCATTCACTAGCAGCTCCAGAGCTGCTTGGTCCCCAGGTGATGGCTGATGTGAGCTGACTGGAAGATGAACTCTCTGGGCGGAGAGGAGGCTGGGCGTCACTGAATGTGTGCGACAGTGGCAGACTACATTTACGTGTGTCCCTCTTTTATGGTGGTTTGTGTGTGTTTGTGTGTGCCCCTCCACATAACTGTGTGTGTGAGAGAGAGAGACAGAAGAGAATGGGACCGGTAAAGGCCAGTGAGGTGGAAGGAAGCGTTAAAATGATGTTTGACATGAGAAAAGAGGCGAGGAGCCGTGGCACATGCTCAGTACGGCAGCAGGTGGCCCGGCAGATCTGTCTGTGACCCCAAACCTCAATCTCAACGAAAGTTTTCAATGTGCTTGATCTGCTCCTTATTTTTAGGCATTTGCCAACAAAAAAAACCCCATTGCCTTCAACATCACAGTATACTGCGTGGCTACAACATTTTGGACACAATTAGAGTCACTGGCATAGATAACATTGGTAACCTTACAAACAGGCTCAGATATGTGGAAATAATAACTTCCTTTTGATACTAATGTGTTTTTCAGACGTGAGCTGCTTTTAAATTGTGCTCAATCGCGTTTGCAGTCAGCGAGTCTGTCCCTGCTGAGCTCGGCACTAGCTTCCCCTGGCTGATATTCATCAGGACAGCCATCGATTTTAATGACTTGGTCAATAGACACACACCAACTCCGCTCACAGCATCTCCCTCGCTCTCATGCTCACCCTCTCTCAGTTTCTATCTTTTATTCTCTTGCCTCTCCCTGTGTCCCACTCTTTATTGTCCTTTTTAACAACAATGTCAGTCATCCTGTATTCCCACATTTCACAAAATGTGCTGACAGTTGTGATTGCTGTGACTCCAGCTACAGATTTGAAAAGATTAATTAAGCGAACAAAAGAGAGGATAATAAATAAAAAAATGACGTAGGAGTGGGTGGTGTGAAAGAAATTAACAATCTGGAAGAAGGTGTGGAGTTTGATTTGTACACTTTGACAGGCAGCTATTATCAAAAGCCCTGCTGTGGATGGGGAAAACCAGGTAGGCAGATCACAGCCTGGTGACTGGCATATCTCAGTAGGTGATGAGGTTAAAGCTGCCTTCAAGCTGCTCTGTGTGAATCTTCACAGACACTCAGGCACACAAACATATGGCATTTCCACACATATACATATTTAATGTACAAACACACGTACTATATACTGTAAACAGAAATACAGACAAATACGTAGACAGACACACATACAGACACATACACACCCACAGAGAGAGGAGCACACAGTTGTTGATGTGCCCACTGATGCAGAGCGAAGACAAATTGCTCCCTTTGAAGGCAAAGCCAAATCAAACACGGAGTGTGATTTCTGTCACTGTGGTGTTTGGCTTTAAGGCTGTGAGGCTGACATCTGACAAAACATCTATGCAGTCACACCCAAGAAGTTGTGCGCGCGTGCAACCGCACACACATTTGTACACACACAAACACACAGCGGACTGCCTGTGCAGCTGGATTAAGGAGCAGGAACTCCGTCAGCTCCTCCAAGATCCAGGCCTTTGCCATCAAAAAGCCACAAAATCTCCTCTGCACGTCAGCACTTAGTTGCATTGCGTCCAGAAGCTCATGCTTTTTTTTTTAATGCAGTGCCACAATTGCTTAAGCAGTCCGTTGATACGCTTTTGAAACTCTATGACGTAAGATGCATGACCAGGATTGACCGCTGCACTGCACAAACTAAAATCAAAGTAAGATTAATTATCTTAATTAAAGGCAAAATATACTTTTTTTGTCTGACAAGATATTTTTTCTTACCAGGTGGCTTTTCTGTTCTGTTGGCAGATAATTTTGCTTATTTTAAGTAATATTTCCCCCATTTTAATTCTTTTCCCCTTTGTTTTTGAGAGCTCACTTTTTGCAGTGTGTAAATAAATATCACAGCCTGGTCTCTCTCAATTTAAATGACCACCAGAATAGTGAACAAATTCTGCAAGTTAAAATAATTTTTTGGACCTCTGTCAGTCTCCCACATATCATTCAGTGGCAAAGTGTGCGTTTTAGGCTTTTAACCCCGATGCCCTGATTATGTTCACCTTATATGAGTGACTTGGTGTCCAGTTTGTGTGTGTTCACTTTACCAATATACATTTCTTGAAGACAAAATAAAATGTGTGTGTGTGTGTGTGTGTGTGTGTGTGTGTGTGTGTGAGAGAGAAGCAAAAGAACAAGAAATAAAGCATGTCTGTCAGAGTGGATGCTGTGACTTTAGGTCGTGGTGGCATTGTTGTTATCACTGCCACAAAGTTAAGTGTTCCTGTTAGTGGTGAGGTCCGCCATACCACTCAGGAGGCTGCTGAAGAGGCGTCACAGCCACTAATTTACTGGTGCTCAACATTTTACCTACTTCCACTGTTCAATGCCAAGCAGGGATGAAAAAACTGCTAAAATGGATGAGGAGATGCAAGATTCAAGTGCCTCTATATGCAGACAGACCTTCATAGGGGCCTACACAAGCACTTAAGAAATTGACAGTGGTGTTTTCCCTGCTGCCTTTGAAATACAGCAGCTGACAAACAATAACCATACAACCTGTATGTATGAACTTTATCATAATGTGAATCACAGTAACTGTTTCCACTACTGATTTCAAACAATCCTATGGTATTTTCCTTCCCTATAAAATTGATCTGTATATAAACTGTAATTCCAATTAAACTAGCTTCCTTGGCCTGTTAGAAGGTCAATAAATTTTGACGTGTACATGGTTAATGGCTCGCGACAGTCTATTCAACACAGAAGCCAAAAAGCTCTCATTCGATAGAGACCGGACCAAGCCGACGAGCCTAACTAATTATCCATTTCCAATTCTACCTGCAGTCTCATTTCAATGTATCGCAGGCAGCCCCCAAAATAATTGCTTTTTTGCAATCTACAAGTTCATTTGCACACATTTTATTGATCAAAATGAGTCAGGAAAAAGAAAACAATCTAAACCTAAATTAAAAGCTTCATTAAATGTGAAAATTGGTCGGGGAATTGCGAACATCTGTTTCTAGCACCCAGCGTCATAAACTCCAAGGTTAAACCAAACACCAATTTACAGCTTTGCAGACTCAGGCATGAGTCGGAGCTGTGAAGCACCTTCACAAACACAGCACAAGTCAACAAGGCATCAAACAATTTCGAGAGAGATGTGAGGGCCGGGACTGAAAACTCTTCCTGTCTTGTGTTTAGTAGGTCTTCTGAAAATTGCAACTAAGAGCAGTGAAAAGATAAACCTGTCACACTTTTAACCAATTTCAGTGCACAACAATACAGATGCTGCTGCTGTTTAGTAGTTTGAGATCAGGACAACAGCATTAAAGGTTTTTAGACATAGCCATATCAGTGCTTCTTTGGGTGCACCTCTGTTCTCTGCGACCTTGGAGCAGCTTTGAAGTGAATTGGCTCTGGTTGCAAGCTGTATTTTAACAACCCCTTGCTTGAGTGTTTGCGCCCTTGTTTATGACTGTTGGCATCCGAAACCGCTCTGGTATACAGACAGAGGGCAGAGGCCTATACGTTTCATTCCGGCACGGCCCACATAAGGGAAGGTCACAAGGAATTGAGAGCGAAGAGTACATTGATTTAATACCTAACACTTCCCTGGCTTGGATTCACTTCTCAGTTTAGGTTGCCAGCTGAACAGCTTTGATTTAGCCTTTCAAAGTTAGTCATAACAAGTTTTATATCTGGAAAAGAGTGATTGTAAAAAACCTTTAAAAAAAAAATATCGGCCTGTGCAGAGTGCATCAGCTAAGGCTGTCTGTGCTTACCTTTAGGATGTCCTGGGTCACTGAACTCGTACTTTCCCATCCCGACTGTCCGCAGCATTTGCAGCCCTTTAGGACCATCCTGATTGTCTACAGCTGTGAGCTGAGCCTGTGCTGCTGCCTGTCCATTGGTCAGAGGCAGTGCGGGGGGCTGGATAAGGTGAGAGGTTAAGTGGCCATTGCCCATCACATTGTGTGGGTTTGGATGAACCACCTGGTTGGCTTGGGCAGTGAGGGCGGACGGTGGAACCGTGGGCTGAGCGGAGGGGTATGGAGACTGGCTGGGCATGCTCAGGACCATAGAGGGCGGCTGCTGGGTCGACTGTGGTGTCAGCTGGAAGTGGGCGGTCATCAGAGGGTGTTGCGGGGGTACTGGCGTCTGGATGGAAGGGGTTACGCCTATGATGGGTGACTGCGCAGTCACGCTGTGGCTGTAGGAGGGCGGCTGGGGGAGGGCATAGGTGTGGGGCAAGAGGCTGGGCTGGCTCACTGCTGCTACTGGTGCAGCCCAGGTCGGACCTATAGACAAACAAACAGACAGAAGAGCAAAAAGAAAGAGATTAAGCTTTTAAACCGCGTGGAAGTTGAGGTAAATGTATTTCTATACAGTAGACTGATATGTGGTATTTTGGTAAGCCGTAGACAAAGCCGAAAAACAAGGGCAGAGTACTGATTTTAAGTCTGGAATTAGACGATCAAATAGAGATAGGAAACAGCATGAGAAGACAGATTCAAGCTTGAGTCTGTTCCTCTCCACAACACAACTGTCAGTGTGCTGCTCCGCTTCAGTCCAAGTTTGTTTTTGACTTGAGACTTAATATCAATCACAAATTATTTCAAGCGATGTAAAGATCTGCGTCCAAGATCAACATTATAATAAGATTAAGAGATTTATTTAGCCACAAGATGAACAAATGCCTTTCTGAATGTGGAAGCATACATGCTCAGTGCATGCCGCAGTTTACACTATTATCTGTGTAGGAGTCTGTGTTTACCCAGACACTCTGAGCCAATCATTTCTCTACCCTGAGGCGTTAGATGCAGAGGCTGTGCTAGGTAGACACAGCCGTGTTGGGCCTCAACGCTGCCTCCCTCCCTCACTCACTCATTCGCTCCTACTCTCTCATCTCCAGCTCCTCCTGCCACGGTCCAAGCTCCAAAAATAGCCTACCAGTCTGCCAAGGGGCCAAAGGCTAAATCACAGCATGCAAAAAGTTAAAGAAAGGAAAAAAGAAGAATTATTCATGATACTAGCCCGGCTGATATAATACTCTGGGCAGAAAGGGATGGAGACGGAGGGAGCAATAAAGACATCGAGAAGAAAAGAAAGAAAGAGGGGGGAACAGGAGACTCCAGAGGACAGGCCAGTTTCAGCTAATCGGCACCAACACTGTTTAATTTCCCTTCTTTTGTAGCTCATTTTGATAAAATTATTCTAATCAAATGGGTAAGTAAAATTTTGTAAAATTTCAGGGTTTTCTAAAGTTTCAGGGTTTTAATGCAGTGATGGCGCTGATAAGAATTTGAGATATATACTGTACACTGTATCTGTTCTCCGATTGTATGTTCTTGTCCTTTACTATTTCATAGGCCTTACCTGCAAAGTATTAAATTTATACAATGGTTGTCATTGCTGCCTTGTACTACAGAATTAATCCCTTCCCTTTTTTAAAATTTATTTATTCCACAATTTGCTTAAGTCTAAAGCATGTCTTCAAAAACTATTTTTGTACAAAGAAACTAAAGTTGAAACTAAACTTATTTTTCAAAGACAAACTTTCTTTAACAGACACAACAGTGAAGTTCCTGTTGAAAGAAACCGTTGATTAATTCTGGCACAGTTGGCAGAGAACTTTCTGGCAACACAGTTCAGTGAAGTGTGGAGAGGAGCTGGCTTCGCTGCAAACGCCAGTCACAGTTTGGAATCGCGCACACACGCAAATCAATATGCAACACTATGCTCGAATTTGAGTGTCATATGCGACAGTGTGCTAGGTCGGTGACATCTCACTCTCCTCACGCTTCACTCCAAGCTGTAGTGTGGGTGTGGGTGTGGGAGCTGCGGTGGTGGGAGGGGGGCACATACACACAATACTAAGATGTTCAGAGCTTCATGGCCAATTCAGCCAGATCCTCAGTGTACATCAGGAGGCTGTGGTGGCACAGCAGGGGGTGCCTCACTGCAAGAAGCAAAAACAGAGCTCCATCCGCTCGCATTTTTTCATCATATAAGAACCTCATATGGATTCTAATACAGAAACATTCCTCTTGGCTAACTGATCAAACTGTTCAATAATGAATGCACAAACTAATCTATATGTAAGATATGCAAATTATAATTAGGAAGCAAGTTGTACAGGCAGCAGCAGGGGCTGAAACATGTTTCGAGCAAGATGCTTTGCTACCACAGAGTAGCATCTGTCTACAATCTGGATTTGTTGAGCTGGAATTTCCACTGGAACAAGCTCTGTGCCAGTATTACTCTTAAATGAGACAAATTTGTGATGAGCAGGAGGCAGAGGCCAGCAGAGCAATGGAAGGAAATTAACTGCTCGAGGGCAGAGCCATTCTGGGTGAGTTCATTACAATAAGAGTAAAAAAAACTTCAACATTGGCTTAACTCGTTAATGTCGGGTCTGTGCACTGCGCTGCAATGGCACTATTGCTCTGCACACATTTTAAAGTGACTTGAATAGAATAAGGTCGACATCTAAATTAGACCTGGTGGAGATCATTTGGAGGACTTTCACAGTTTAGCTACATAGGTTTAATATAGACTAAATCAGCTTCAGTTAGTAACACAATAACATTAACAAAGACAATAAAATCAGAGCAGAGTGAAGGTTGTGGGAGACTGGCAGGCGTGTGAAGGTGCAATATAGATTTATTCATATACAGATTTGTTTTTTATCCTGATATCACGATGATATTTCTATAATTATATACAAAATTAAGCTGGTTTATGTAAAGATGGTGTTTGCGGGTGTTAATTATGCATGATTGTATATGTATGCATGTTGTGGAGGCAAGCATGTATTTTATGTAGGGCAAGGGAGCAAAGACATCTCATTATCATTAGATGCTAGTGGAGATGGCTAGATCAGTAAGGGGTAAAGCATATAAGTGTGTACACAAGTGTGTGGACTGTGTACATGCATAGATCTGCTGTGTGCAGGTGTTCAGATGATGTAAACGCACATCAGGTGGAACCAGTGGATGTGTTAATGTCTCTGTCAGTACGTATGCATTTGTGTATGTAAATTCTGTGTGTGTGTGATTCATTACCGGTGGGCTCGCTGTCTCGATGTTGCTTGGCAGGGGGCTCATCAGTATCCCAGGGTGTGAGCTGGTTGATGGGCGTCTGTCCCCACCTCACCCCTGGAGCCAGCAGCAGTCCTGGGGTCTGGTTGTCTCCAGGAGACAGACCGGCAACCTGCAGCACATCAACAAAAAGACAACATCACTGATTAGAGAATCATATGAGAATGAATTAAAACCCCAAGAAATTTGCAAGAATTAGAACCAAACCACACTACACCCTCTTATCTATACAGCTTGTTTGTAACAACCCTAAAATAAATTGATTTAACTATGTTATAAATAGAATATTTCATTTTATAGCTTAAATAAAAAAATGCAACAAATCACAGCAATCAAACAGTGAGTAACAATGATGAAGCATGGAATATAATTAGCAGTGAGTAAGTGCTGATTACAGCCTATATATAAAAAGGGGAAAAATTGCGTCCATGGCCTCAAGAGTCCAAGACCAACATTTTTCTTTTTATACACTAATAACAATTAACTTTCCAGAGTGGGCTACATTCAAATTCAGATCCCTCCCCCCGAGAATGTGTATATCTTAATTTTTCAATGAATTAAACATTGTGTTCAGTCAAGTGAGATAATAGAATTCTCAACACAAATACGACAAATAAAGTAAATAGAAAGAAATCCTTTTGCAGGGATGAGAGAAAAGAAAAATGTGATTTCAAAAAAGAAAATGAAAAGCCAGGTGACGATGTGTGTATATGTGTGTGTAAATCCAATGCAACTTTGCCAAACCAAACTAAGAATTCCCTAAGCCTTTCTTTATACCCACATCTCTAATATTTTGCTCTGGTAGGGGACTAAGAAATGTTATCAGGCAAGCCCAGGCTGATGAAAACACAGGGTCAATCACCACTGGACCCCTGAGCAATATTCGCCTCTCCCTATCTGCAGTTTGGACGCTTGGTCTAACAGCCAGGCAGGGAGAGGGCAGACCAAGTCTGATTCCCCTGCTCGCCCCAGCCAGCCCCCTGAGTTAATAGAAAAGACCTGGTCACCAGGCCCCTCCTGTGTCCTCCTGGCTGATCCCTCCATCCCTCAATTCCATTATCCTCCCTGACCCGGCGTCCACTTCATCAAGCACGCCATCATGCATTCCAACAGCTTTGTCGACAAACCCTGACAGAGCGTGGGCTGACCGTACCAGGACAAAAATGCAATCCAAAAAATCTGGTTCAGAGTGAAATGTGCAATTTTTACATATCAGATCGATCCCATTTCAGCAAAATTCACCCTCCACGCTTTACGATGGATTTATCACAGCTTTACAGGGCCTTTAACACTTAAAGACATTACATGGTATTGATGCAGCACAACATCTGCACTGTAATAAACAACTTCACAATAGCAGACAAGTTCAATGAGTGTCATTTAATTGATAAATCCATACTGAAAGTTATTTGACAGTTTGTAACTGCTGGGGGCAAAAGGGGGGAAAACAGCACAGGGAAACATCTCAAGGCAACATAGAAAACAGAGTGATGGAGTGAGAGAATGAAGCTGGGTTTGAGGGGCAGACAGGCTGTCAGGTCTTTTTGTCCAGCTCAACCTGTCGACTTCAGACAAGAGAAAACTGAAATGGTTTACTCAGAGAATGCCCTAAGCGCTCAATTTCATCTGAGAGCCCTGGAGACTTGGGGAGGGAAAATTCTGACCATTTTCAAGGTGAGGAGTTGCTTTCTACAGCCCACTATTTGTTTTAATGAGTTTTTCCTCCTCCGCTCTGTGTGCTTTACTGTATTCCTCTCCAGCCATGCTTTACCTTCCCCTCTATACAGCCAAGTCCTCATTAATGTGCAGCATTGACTCTTTTACTTTCCTTTAGCCATGCACCTGCCATGTTATATTCGCTTATTAATACCCCCACTCATTTACCAAAAACAGAGGGAAAAAAACAGGGAGAATCTCTTCTGCTGAAAGGCAATCCATCTGTCACAGTTTTAGTGCACCAGGAAAAAAGAAACAAAAAAAAAAAAAGGTTCTTAGTCAGCGCCATCATACTGACAGCATATCAGCTAGGCTCAGGAACAATTCTGACATGAAAGTGATCAAGGTTAGATCGGAAACACACACACACACACGATACAAAACACAAGCGTGTAAACACACACACAGCAGATGAAAATACATGTGCACGCACACACACACACGCGCGCGCAGAAGCCAGGAAACATCAGACGGGATGTTTATTAAGACAGCACACTTGCTGCAGGTAGGCAGGAAGGTACTGCAGGTTCTGGGACAGCGCCTGCCATTTTCTCTCAATTTTATTTGCTCTTCCTATTTCCAGTCCCCTCCTCCCTGGCCGCCCATTATCACCGGGCAGCAGATGGTTTCCTCTGACTCGACAAATACCATGCTGGAGAAGAGGAGTGGAGCCAGATAAATAATTTTTGAGTCGTGCCAAGCAATTCTGTGTTTGTTGTCAAGCTGGCTGGGGAAAGGTTATTTTGTACCGTAAGCAACATCCGTGCATATGGACCACATACTGTAAGTGTGGACTGTGGCACTTATACACAGACACACCATAAAGGTGCAATCATGTTTGAGCATGCATACTTACTCACGTGACTGCATATAACTGCATGTACAAAAGAAAGATGTTCTTAACCAGCAGAACTTTATTTTTTTTGTTGTATGTATGCAGACACGCACACAAGCAACTATGTGTAGAATAAAAACGGTTTATTTTTTTTATTATCCGTTAATCTGTCAAATACTTTGTCGATTAATTGTTTGGTATATGAAATGTCTGAAAATAGTTAAAGATACCGGATACAAATTCCCAAAGCCAAAGATTCCAGATTTCAAGAAAAAAAAAAAACAGCAAATAATTTTTGGCAATGTTTTCATGAAAAATAACTAAAATGATTGACAGATCATCAAAATTGTTGCAGATACATTTTTGGTCAATTTATTGATGAATAGATCATTTTACGTCTAGTGCAAAAAGGTCAGTTTCTATTAAGTTGACTAAAGATGCATTTTATATTTACAACATGATGGAAGTGATATGTCTCTATATTATAACAGGAAATTGTGGGAAGTTTGTTTAAAACTGTTATTCAAACCTTTTTGAAGCAGCTATCCATCTGCTCCTCCTGCAAAATCACACATGCAGATACACTTGAGCACATGCATGCATGCACAGCAAAGCTAGAAGGATCTTTCTCTCTTCTCAAACCTCTGAATGTTGCAGACATGTCAGAATCGGTGTATCGAAGAGAGGAAGGTAAAACCAGGATGCATCAGGCCTAAATATATACTTGTCCTCCTCCGTCCGGGCAGTGGTGACAGCAGTCTGATTCTGGCTGGCATACTAGCTATTTTCTCGGACATGGCAAACACTGACATCTGTCATTATGTGCGCTCTGTTATCTCGCAATAGTAGGCAGCATTAATGCGCCTACCAGAACCCTCTTGCCACTGGCCACCATCTGCTGTGGGCACATATAGGAGTAGCCTCGTGGTGATCCAGGGCTCCGGGCTTTGATTGCTTTGAGTCATCCACAGCATCCACATCCAAATAAACAGAAAGCGTTTGCTCACGGCTTTGCTTTGTGTTTGCCTCCGCATTTTGTTTGAGCCAGCCCTTGTCTGTGTGAGGTATTGCTCCGAATCAATCCCATAATAACACAGGGTAGGACACCAGGCTACCACAGAACGCTACCACCATGGATATTCTGCATAAGCTCCATCTCTTTGTACCTATTGTGCTCGTGGTATGGGCAAGTGTACCGAAGCCTGAACATATAGTACTACCATCCAGTTAAGAAATGGCTTTAGTTTCCCCAGAGAAATTACTTTATTGCTCAACTCGGGGAGAAATGGTGAGAGAGGGCAAGAGAGGGGGAGGGATGAGTATGTCTATAAGACCCGGGTCCCATTGGGATAAACAACGTTACAGCACACTGATCAAATCAACTAACTGCTATGAGATTTAATAACAGGTCTGGGTGAAAAGAAGAGGTGTAGTGAGAGCAAAGCTGGTTTTGGAGAAAAAAAGAAAGGAGGGTTGAGGGAGGGCTTGGGCCTTAAATGGAGAAAAGCACTCAGACAAACACACAAACACATACACAGAACAAGTCAGTAACAATACCACAGTGAAAAGCTAATCTAGTGAAATGTCATTAGCACAACTGCCAGACACAATGAGATGGCAATGTGGAGGGTACAGGCCAGTGCTACACCAGCTGATTATGTTCTACCTTTTAAGGTTCAGTGTTCCTCTGGTGGCAAAGCTCTTTACACACGAGGAAAATAACAGACCGCAGGCGAGGAGGTGGTTCACTGTTGTGTGACATCACTCAACTGGCATTGGTATGGCATTGATGCCATACGTGCTATTAGCTCTTACTAGTATTTATTGCTGTCCTTACTAGTATGTATTGTCAGTTGTAGATCTCGTGCTGTATGCTGTTCCTCAAATGTAATTCGGTTTGGATAAACGTGTCTGCCAAATGAGTAAATGTAAATGGTAATCAGGCCTGTTGATGTGCAGTTCTTTTCTTGATAGGTTTATCAGTTAATCTAATCCAAATGGATGGACCAGGAATGTTCCTGGATTTCGGGTCGTCCAGCATGGCGCTGCCATTATCATTTCATTTAAATGCGTCGTAGAAAATACACCTCCACAATCAGCCGGTTATCTCTGGGGACATGCATGTACACAAATTTAATTATAATCAAAATTTCAATAACGGCCTTGCTATATTGTGTGAACCAGTAAAATAATTTCACATTGTAATTCCACACCATGAACAAATCATAGAAAACAGTATGAGCGGGAAAGGAAATGAAATTCAACTCCGACGGAATGGCTTTTTCTTCCCTTTGGCCAGGCATGGACAGATACAGTGAATTTGGCTGAAATGTGGATGGTGATCGAAATAATGGCTTTCCTCAGAGAAAGAAACAGAAAGAATGGCAGCGACGGAAGGAGTGAAAGATTGAGAGGCAGAGTAAGACAAACCCATCCATCACATAGCCTTGTATCATTGCCTTTGACAGATCATTTTCAGTTCTTCTAAAATGGAGAGAGAAAAAAAATCTCCTTTCCCCTCCTCTTGCTCCGACCAAAAGCTCCAATCAAGTGTGGTCCGACACTGACCAGGAGCACTAAGGAGTGTACAAAAGCAGTTTCTTTCCGAACATTATTCACTTACTGTATAGAGGTATCTCTTTTCCATGACAACGCGCTGACACCTAAATGTGAAGTGGATTGGTTCTGGGCTTCTGTCATAATGGTCCTGAATGCTGGAGCCGAACCATGGGGCGGCTGTGTCCAATCTATTAGACTGGAACATAGCAGAGTATCTCACGAGTAAACAAAGAGACTACCGCACCATTTTTGGCAGCCATCTTAAAATGGAGTGGTGCTCCAACATGCCGAATAGCGTGCTGGCATAGACGGAGGTGCATATTCAGTATAATCGCGGCATGCTGAAGAGACAGAGAGGAATCGAGGTAACATTTCTATTTAGTCCAAATGATCCATTGTATTACACCTAAAAACGCGAACTGATACTGCGACATATCCACTATATCATGGAAGGTATAAAATGTTGCATTTCTTGAGCATTAACTTGCTAATCATATGTGGTGTTTTAATACCTTACTGTGAAGTGGAGGAGCTCATATCTTAACTGACACTTCTGTAGCACAGCTCTAATCAAATCCCTCTTTGCTGATACCAGCTGGTAACTCATTTGAAAAATTCACTTCAATTCAAATTTATTTTGGACCAATACTTGCATTACATAATCAGTGTGTAACCTTGTGTTTTTACACTATTACTGTCCATAATTTCAAAAACCAAAGAACTCAAAATAAAGAAGGGTAATATCAAGGTGAAAGAAAATTGGTAGCTAATATATTTCAGTTATTAGACTTAAAAGCTAATCAGTTAAATCTGTTGACGATGATTCACTTTTTATTTTGTATTGAGTCTACTGAACAATGCTTGCCACCATTTAAAACACCTGCCTCTTTCTAAACGAAATAAAGCAGATTACAAACATGTCGTAAATGTAGTCACCATCTGCACTGAATATCACTTTATACAAGAAAAATATCAGCCATCATTGGTGGTTGACTGTTCATGACTGGCAGTTTGTGCACTAAAAATCGAAAGTCCAAACACAGTGGATCCTTCCAGGTGCCAACACTTAACACTGACTACCAGCAGCACGACAGACAAACATAATGAAAACACACAACACGAACGCCTGGTGGGTATATATGCTATTGATGTACCACAGAAAGGGCTATGAATACAGACTATAATTTCAAGCCCCGGGCCAAACGACTGAAGGGGAACGGACTTCACTTCCACTGAAATTCCAGCTAAGACACTCAGACAGCTCGGCAAGCTCCTGGCTCGACGCACACGTTCTAGAAAAGAGAAGCGTGATCGCAGGGGCGAGGCCGACAAGCTTCAGTGGAAAAGCAGAGCTGGAAACCCCGCCTAATATCCCATGAGTGCTCCGAGGTTGCAACGTTTGCCCTCCAAACCCTACCTCAGCCCCTCCTTTTTCTTGTGTTTTCTTTTCTCTTGCAGATAGTATAAGTGACTGTGGTGCTACTGCGCTGTGAACATGTTTTATATGTGGGACTAAGCAGCGGTGGTAAGGCTTCTTACAGAGGGTGACTAGTGCTTGGACATGTGAGCTGTGGAGACTTCCTTATGCCATGGTAACACCTCCCAGAGGAGCGTGTCAGAGACCATGTTGCCCTCCGTTGGCACTGGCCGGGACAGTGAGAGACATAGGTCTCCAGCAGGCCATGACCCTGCCTGATATGTGGTGAGTGTTTGGGGAACAAAATATCCACTGCCTGTCACAGTAGCAGCCTTGGAGGCAGCAGCTCTTGTCTATGGTTGGAACTGAGGAAAAATGACTGCTGTGTGTGTGTGTGTGTGTGTGTGTGTGTGTGTGTGTGTGCGTGCGTGCAAAGTGCATGTGTGGTTGTAATAAATGAGCATTCACTGGGCAAACAGCCATTTAGCGCTAAAGAATAAATTGAATTTATATTGATATTGCAATATAAAGGAAAACAATATCTATTTTGCCAAGAGTGCAGTGTAGGGAGTTCTTAAATCCATTTTTCAACGCATGCAATCTGCAAGCCAAATACTGGGATGTTTTGGCAAATAGGCCAAAAACCAGATGACCATATGGCAGGACTGGAAATCACGGGGAAAATGCAGTGGATGCTTATTGCACAGGTTCATACCAGCAGTTCAAGTTCGACAAAAACATTCATTACCACAGTATTCATACACTTTCATGGCTCTCTGACATACTGTGCTTCAACATTGCCTTGACATTAGCATGTTTTGTTTATATTGCCGTCTTTATTTATTCAGTAAACATTACAAAATGTACAGTATGTGTGAAAGGGTGAAAGGGTCTTATCAGGTTGGTATTGTAGCGGGTAAGTAGGTTTGAATAAATCTTTCACTTTTTACTTTCACGGACAAGTTAACTTCTGTGTTTGACAAATTCATGGAAATATTTACCTTCAGCTAAACACCTCAGTTAATATTGCTGTTCGCTTGACAATAATCTCACATCATCACATGTTCCTTGCAACTCCTCTGCAGGCAGGAGATGTTTCTCCTTAGAAACAATCCCTTCCCACAATTTTGGGAGTTTCAAACTGCGTAGAATTCAGTAGCCCACATGTCCAATAAGAACAACTAAATGTTTGCAGATCACCTTTAATGACTATCTTTATAGGACTGCTGCTTGACTTGACACATTAATGATACAAAAAGTCATAAACTGTACAAGGGCGTGCAAGAACTAAGTTGGGTGAACACATCTTACATAAAAGAAAAGTGGGAAAGTAAGGGAAACTTTGTAATATCAACGGAGAAGTGGGTAAATGTAATTGATAAACAATGGTAATCAAGTAACGCATGACTTGGGGCGAGTTCAACTGGAAAAATAAAACTAGATACTTTGTAACACCAACTTTTAAACAGTCCATCGGTCAGCATGCTGGGAGGGGGTTGTAGGTCCATACAAGCAAACCATTATCATGTCTTTTGGGAATGTGCTGTGATCCATAGCTACTGGAAAAGAATCAAAGGTAGCATGGGAAAAGTTTTAAAAATTAAGATTCACTTTTCTTTTCAGGTCTTATATATTTATTTATTTACTTTTTTGTTTATCTGTTTGTTTGTTCATTGATTTTTATTTAAATAAATTAACAGAAAATTCATACTACCTGGTTTCCAATAATAATAAAAAAAAGAATATAATGAGATAAAAAGATCTAATAATCGCATGGTCAAAATCTGGACTCTTGCAATTCTGACGCATATTTCATGAGCTAAACGGATAATTTGATGCTCATTCTGTGATGCATGCATACACACAGATTATTAAACTGACAGAGCAGACAGGCAGTGGATGCTTCTATCCCATGGAGCCTCATATTGACTTTCGCTGGGCACCGAGCAATCTGGCAGACAAAGTAGCAGCTTTTGGTCAATAGTGGTCCCACAAGTACAGAACAGTCAGCTTTCTGGCCAACACCCATGCTGGTCTGACAAAATGCCCAAATATGAGCTCTGAAATAGCTCATTTCAAACCAGATGGAATTAAAGTAAACATGGCTGTATTTTGTTTAACTTCGCATCCACATCCATAGGATTTAATCTGCTGAAATGCACATGCTGAAGCATTTTACAGTGTTACATCACCTCAGCCCATGGAAGGCAAAGTCTCTAATCAGACTACAAGTGTGAGTAATTAAACAAAAAAATAAAAAGGCACAGCCAATGGCAAGTATTTGCTGAAAATGTTCCTAATTAATGATGCAGTGTTGCAACATCTTGACAGCACAATGACAGAATATATCAGTTCCACTCAGATGAACTCTGGACATTGAATATGGCAGTTGGCTACAGAGTACCTATCACCTTTCATTCAGGTTCCTTTAAATAGCAGTCTTAAGTGAGGTACAGCAGAATCTGCATTACAGATCAGAAGCCCTTGCGACTCCACTAAGGTATATAATTACCAATGTGCCTACAACCTCTTGCTATCAGTTATTTGTGTTTTTTTCATTCACTAGAGCATTAACCAGTAAAATGGATAAAATATACTTAAATGGTTGACATTTCAGCCTCACAAGAAAACAAAAATGTGTTTGTATTCTACTTTATGTAAGTGGCATGACTAGCGCAGGGATGTGGACTTCTGCCTGACACTTTATCGGCCAAAAAGACCAGTCCACATAAAGGCAGTGCACGGGCAGCCACATGTGTAACCTGTGGCCGTGTTCCAACCTTTCAGATTGCAGTCTTGGTGCTCCAGCACTGCTCCCCCAGGGTTTGAGACGAGACTGAAAGACTGGTCTCTCCCACAAGATGAAGTGGTCAGAGTAGCTCTGTGCTCCTGCAAGCACAGGAGGGAGTCCACACAGCGCACTGCTTGGGGTAAGTTATACACTGGAGAGACATGCTGGGATCATTAGAGACCCAAGACTCCTAAAGAAACTGAGAAATAGCCATGAACTACACTGCGGCAGGTGGATAAACAGACCTTCACTTGAATTATGAGAGGATTTTTTTAAGCGAAAGGCTTTCTGTTTGGTCTGTTTGGAGCCACCTTTCAACTGCCTGTGAATGAACTGCTCTTGATTTGGTCTAATGTTGTTGGTTTTTCAAATGCTAATGCTGTTCTATAGAGATGGCAAAAGTAATTTCAAGGTCCATATCCCTTGTCGAAAGTTACAATTGACAAGTAAAATTAGGGGCTTTTTGAAGATTGGTTGATGTCACCATGCTTTTTTGTTTCAAACAGCACACAACTTGGTAAAAAATAGTGTTCCAAGCCAACTCAACATCTAGTTACAAAATTCAAGTCTGCATAAATATAGTTGAGGAAACAACAAATTTTGTCTTCCATTCAAAAAATTGTATCATAATGGATCATGGACTATTTCACTTTTCAAATCAGTTTATACCAGCAGAATAAAAAACTGCATCCTATATGTGCTTGGGAAGTCAGTGTTATTAAATGCTTTCCCTTTTCTATAAATACTGGAAAAACTCTGTCTAGTCTTTAAGTACATATTTCAAGAGGTAAAATTGATGCAGTGTGCCTGTCAATGTTGTAGTTCACACACATTCTCTATTTCCTTTGTTTTCTGTTTTGAAGGTGTCCGCCTCTCTTTGGTAGACTCAAATGGTGAAGTTATAATCCAGGCTAACAACAGCAATGTTGAAAATCAACGGTACAGTCAAGAAGAAATTCCTCTAGCTAGCTGGCATCTGTTTTGTCCTTCCTTTACCTTAAAACTTGTGAGAACAACATTTCAGAATCTATTTTATCAGTCCTGGTGCCAGTGAAATGAGCAAAGATTTGCTTTGAGTCTTTGTTGCAGGTACATGCACACATCACATTTGTGAAAACTGGGGACTTCAAAAAACAAAACAAAACATTCTAGAAATGCATTTGTTAGGCCAATATTTAGTCCCTTTGGCATTTATAAAATTATTTTATCTTGTTATTCAGTTTACTTGTTTGTTATATGATAATGTGAGGGAAGTGTTTCTCTTTCTTGCAGCATGGACACAGACAGACAACATTAATATTCATGAGTTACATGATTAATCACTTACATGGATGAGTCATGTTGCTAAAACTGTTCCTGCAGCCAAATATAAAACTAGAATACCAATGAGCATGGAAGTGGGGTTTAATACTTGATGTGTTGTCTTTCTTATGTAAGAAGACGCATCACACACCCACTAATCAGTAAAATGCAAAAACAGAGGCCATTAGGAGTTTAAATGCTCCCTGAATATAACAGTTCTGGATATCTGCATTTTATCTATGCTATAGTTATGTTCAAAACACATCAGAAAATGTGCAACAGCAGCTAAAGCAGTTAGTTTTTGAGTAAAGTTTTCAGGGGACTTTATCGAAGGTCCCTCTTCTTGACGAGGAGTGCGCACAGCCCGTTTACTGTATCTGAATGGAGGTAATGATGCCGCTAGAGGCGGGCTTTAAAGACACCTCTGTTGTCAGCGGCAGCGCCTGTGCTGTACACAGATTCCTATTTCCCTTACACAACCCAGCACACTGGTTCACTGTGCACTTGTTGACAGGAGCTTGTAATCTGAAATAGTCTGCAGGGTTGAGCTGTTAAGTCCCTTGTAGGAATGGGATACAGTTATGGTGGGAAGAGGAGCACGAGGAGGAATAAGAGGGAACATCTTCCATCCAAAGCTTATTGAGCTGTCAGGTTTCATTCCCTATCAGAGAGCATTGATTTCCTGTCACATATCCCACTGTGTGTGCCTTTACATCCGTCTTTGACAAGAGCGCTTCGCATAATGGGCCTGCTTTGGTGGTTATGACTACAACAGGAAGCCCGTCCACATATTGATCTGTGTTGATGCCAAGCATAGTCCTTTATTTAAATTGATCCATAACAGAGTTGCCAAGTGGTGGTTTCACACTCTGATGTTTAATGGAAAGTATCAGACGGTACAATGAGCGAGACACAACCCCCACATCACAAGCTGTGACATGGGGGTGACACAGAGACAGCTAATAGTGCTAATATGTCTGGATGTGGAGATTTAACATTTCCCTTTCGCAATGTATTCTCTGTGAATTTTGAAGAGCTGACTTGAAATTATATTTTGGTATTAGCATTTCAGTGACCTTTCCAGTACTCAATTCAGCCGTCAAAAACTATACTGCTGGGAACCAACGAACCAAGAAGAGCAGATACACTTAAAACAATTGATGAAATGGATGTATTAGAATTTTTTTGACATTTATTAAACACAATATTTTTGTAACACAGAGTTGCATGAAAAATATATACAGCGCAAACATCTATTACAGAAAACCACAATGTAAAATGCCACAGGAAGTGTAACCTGTAAACTGTAATCTTAAGCAATTAGAGAAGACAATAAATAGGTTGTGTTGTCCACAGAGACCAGACCTCATAATGGTGATATACAATGTGAATGCAGAGGACATTGCGTGTGAGAACAGTCACAATCTCCTGGCCATTCCCAGACATCAGTGAGAGTCATTAGGCTCATTTAAATGAGGTCGTTAAGCCGAAGAAATGAGGCCGTATATTTGAGTGCAGAAACAAAAGAAAGAGCCCCTCATTTCTCATTGGTACGCAATCTCTTCTGAGTCAAGTACGCCATAACTCTTGCTGGAGGGAAGGGCCTGGGTGAAGCATTTTGGGAGGCCAGAAGTCACCAACTCCAGACAGTTCACAACATCCTATCATTGTCAAATTAACTTTTAACACCAGCATTAACAGCAACAAGAACTTCAACATGCTGTTAGTGTTGTATGCAGAACTTGATAAAGCCGCCATTAGGACGCTTTAATTACTGTTTTTTTTGCCCTAAAGCTGATATTATTTAACCTCGGGTGACTCATTAGAGCCAGAGAAGATCCTCTCTTACCTACAGCTCTCTGGCATACACAGTGTCTCTACACACACACACACACACACACACACACGCTTGTAAAATACATTTGATAAGACTAAAAATCCTCCAAACTGAATGACAAAATGCATATTTTGCCCTTCTGATCTGACGCCCCCATCAGAAGGACAACAGTCTTAATTCCTACAGCCACTAGAGGTCTTTTGTCACTTTGGGCATTTGCTGAAACGACTGATGCTGTTGATTTTCGTGGAAAGAACAGTCTCACCACTTATTAGTTATCTCTCCGTTTTATTTTAGAAAGCAGGAATGTCGGTGCACGGTTAGCTCAGTTGGTAGAGTGCATGCCCAATGTACAAAGGCTGAGTCCTTGCTGCAGCAGGCCGGGTTCAGATCAAGCCTGTCGCCCTTTCTTGCATGTCATCCCCTATCTCTCTCCCTCTTTCCTCTCATTATCCACTGTCCTGTCGAAAAAAGCCCCCCCTGACAAAAAAAATAAAAGCTGGATGGTCAAAAGAAGGTTTGGAATGGGAAGAGGGACAAAAAAAGATGCACACAAATAATGCCAAGATAATAAGAGCAATAGATGATAAAGACAGAGGGAGAGCTCATTGTTTATTTTTTATTTGTTCATTTATTGTAACACCTCTAATGTGAGGTGCGTAAACATGTTGAGAAGCTACAACAGAGACAAATCCCGCTTAAGTGCTGATCTAGGATTATGACTCTGATTAAAAACGGTGTTCCTTTTGTTGCTCAAGTCTGATGAATCAGTCAAGGGTGATACAGCCAGAAGATGTGCCCTGGAATTAATCACATCCCACCTCTTTGTTTTTGATCAAAGTGGGTTCTCTTTTCCTGTATTGCCTCATTTTCCGTGCAGAGTGCAAAACTGAGGAGGAGCGCACAAAGCATTCACAGCAAATGATCTCAAGATGAGATAGATGAATTATTAATTACCGGTGTCTCTGTAAACTGTAGAAAACAAAAAAATTTAAGTGTTCGTTGGCTATGTGAGGTTTAAATATTTTTTCTCTTGCAGGTTTTCTCCCTTTTTTGCCCATTGCTGAAGCCGGCTGAGCTCCATTGAAAATCTGGCGTATGGTAAATAGCCCTTAAATTAGGTCCCTGGCCTTCCAGCTTCGTTATCTGTGATGATCGGAACAGTGTGTGCTGCTTGAAAAGACCCATTTTCCCTTTGGCACATCATTTACCATGTCTCATTTACCAGGAAAATATGCAGGTCACACACCAAGAGATTTCTGGTCACATCCTTAACTTGCTCTATACAAATTTAAAAGATTTGAATTAGAACAACTATTACATTTCTTTTTCTCCTTATGTTTCCACCTGATAAATATTAATGTTTTCTTTCACTTTGACCACAATAAATTTTAAGTAGGTGCCTTCAGCAGAAAGAGAAAAAAATTGCCTTTTTACTTGGTAATGATAGCTCAACCTAGATCTTTGAGGGGCAGATTAATATAAAATAAGGAACACTGGACACGGTAGAGGGAACATTATGCCAGGAAGTGAACAAGGAGGAGACAGAATCACTAAGTCAAGCTATTTCAAAATGTTAGCTTAGAACTGAAGGAGAGAAAAAACTGGAGTGCATCTGCTTTATAGACAGTGAGTAAAAGGTAATTTTAGTCACACACAAAGAACAAAGATGCTTTTCAGAGTCAAGAGCCACAACACCATTAAATGTATTCTCGTCATGTCATGTTTATAAATATCTCTTTTACCCTGACGAAGGTCAAGATCAAAATGTCTAGGGGATAAAAGATTGCCCATAGGTTGATTTCTATAGTGTCACTTGCTGTATATACCTGCCTGATATGGTTTGGAAACCAATGTATTGTACCTTTATTTAAAGCAGCTATAGTGAATATTCTTATAATAACAATGTATGAAATCATAACGTTAAAGGGGTTGCTGTTAGATATAGGAGCCTGATATCTCCCCCAGGAGGTGGTACAGGCCAAAAACAGAGCTTAAAGAGAGGGAATATTGCACATACATTCAACTGATGGCCAGAAATACACCTCCAAATGGATTGATAATGCTGCTCCGTAATGTGTCATATCAACTTAAAAGATAATGATATCACAATGTTACATTGTTTCTGCTGCTCCCGCAGGTTTGGTATAAGCACAGATCAATTTAAATACTGTTACAAGTAAAAGTTCTGTTTTCAGAATCTTACTTAAGTTAATCAACATATTATTGACAAAATGTATAAAAAGCAAGTAAAAAACTCACTATGCAGCCAAAATGGGCACTGTCAGTGTTATATATTACTCTATTAGATTAGTATTATTATGGATGCATTGACATGTAAGCTGAATTTTAATGTTTCATTTACAGAACTGTATACTGATGAATTGTATTTTAAATGCTAATTAGGATTTAAAATCTCTATCTGCAAAGTAACTATAAACAGCTGTAAAACCAATGTAGTGGAGGAAAAAGTTATTAGTTAAGTATAAAGTTGCATCAAATACTTAAAGTACAATACTTCATAATTGTATTTAAGTACAATACTTATGTAACTGTAGCCGTGATGTTAGAGCAAACCCAACCCATATTTACCTTCATCAACTTACACAGTTCAGCTAGTGCCCGGGCCACAACGCCTACTTGAGGAGAACCAGGTGGCAGATGTTAACAGGTTAGAGCAGCACGCTGAGCAGCACGGCTCAGGAGTGGCTGCAGTGGTGCGTCACCTAGAACATGTCACCTTTTTTTTGTGTCTATGTGTGAAGCATGCGGTTGTAGGCAAAAATAGATAGTGAAAATTATCTGTTGATTGTTGTCATATTGACATCATACCAGCAACACTACACCTTTCAATTTCTGTAGAATGTCACAGACAAAGGGATTGCTGTATATATTTTGTTTATTTAGGCCCAGTATTATTATTATTCTTTTATTATTATTTGTTTATTACAGTGGAGGACTGTAGCAGAGGGAGAGAACAGTCACCCCACCAGGATTCGAACCCGGGTCTACATGGTACCAAACATGCAACTTGACTATGCCAAAGAGCCAGGCTTTCTGGTACAGCAGTCAGAGCGCATTCTCAACCTTAGGGATGGTACTCACAAGGACACACCATTTAACATTTTTTTGTCTAAGTTAAATATAAATGAAAATTCAGCAAGGTAGTTGTGCACAGGCAGACGTAGGCAGTGTGGCCTGGGTGTAAGTCTTAAAATCCACTGGAATTTCTTATATTTTTTAAGCTTTTCGTGTGAATCAAAACATAGCTGCTTGAAACAGGGTTAGAGCACACATTGGTGAGAGTTCAATGCCATTTTACAGGGCAAATTGTGTGCATTGGAAATCCGGTATGGTTGAAGACATTCACTATTCAGCCTGCTATATTTCTATTTCTTTCTTTTGTGTGTTTGCATATTGAGAGTCATGATTTACTTCTGCGCTAAACTTACTTCTGTAAAACAATCCAGTGCAAGAATTTTGCAATCTTGTTGGAAAAGTAATACACAAAGCTGTGGCGACCTTGCTGATCCTTGATGTTCTACTTTTCTATTTGTGTCAAGCCTGTATTGTGTTGGCATCACGGTTCAAAACCTCAGCTGTCATTCAGTGAATTGCAGATGGTTTATTCAACTGCACTTATTCATTTTTAACCTCGTCAAGGTAATCACTCTGCCCGGGAACACAGACACACCCACATGGTCTCCACTCTGCTTTTATTCTCCTGCGAGAAAACAACTCACAAACCCACAAGGCTCAGCATAAAATTGGCAGACTAAATTTGCAGTAACAAGACAATCATCCTTATTTTCAATAATCTCCATTGTGAATTCAAGATACAAAGCTCAAGATATTAATTCAGTCGATTTTCAATTGGATTGTTCTGGACATTCTGTGATTTAATGTGAAGCAGCCTTGACTGCCCTTCAAGAAGGAATTAGGAAATACTTGCTAAGACTTTTCATGGCTGGCTGCAAGTCAAAAACAGTACTACAAAGCATAATATACACTGAGCTCTTTGTGCCCTTGGTAAAAGTCAGCCCATATTCTCTGTCCGATTGGTATCTGACATTGGTGCTTTCTTGTTAAAATAGAAATTAAGGTTTTGCCCAGTGACTGAACAATACAAGTCCTTGATTGTGTCAAACTCAGAATTCCCTTTCAAGCAGCGATATTAACATCTGTTTCTTGTCATATCTGTGAGCCAAACTGAATCATGACATTCTAGGTCTAATAGTCTGATGATTTTTTTGTCTTAATGAAGGACATGATCTTGTCAAATATAGAATGCTCTTAATATTCTCTTCATTTCCCAGTTGCTGCCACTATTACATTAAAGTCATTTGTTGGTGTCCATATGCCATGAGTGGCAGATTCACACACCTGCCAGGAGCCGCATCCTTCATTTGAACAACATACAGTATTTGCATTTCAGTTAAATGTCCCTTTTACTGAAATTAAATGTTATGCTAATGACATTTTCACATACTACTTTTGTGATAGTTCTGAAACTCACTACCAAGTTTGTGAGCAGACTCATGAAATTAAGGGCAGAAAAGAGAAAACAATTAAATTATGATATCACTGGATGGTTGGTCATAGATATGCACCAGTTAACATTTAAACAGCGCTGCAAAAAGTTCACAATAAATCCCGGACCTAAAAATAACACATGCAAGCGCTGTATACTGACTGCGCTTTGCTTGCGTTTGACAATATTTATTGCCCTCTCAGATGCACAGCACTTCCCATAATGGCTCATGATGAAATTGTTCCAATTTCAATCTGACCTTGAGAGTCTTCTCTATATGCACTGTTCTGACATAAAGTGCATCACCAGGAGACACTCAAGATGTGGTGGGACTGCGCAAGCAGTCCCCCGAAATCAGATTTTTAATTGAGAGAGCAGCTGGAGAATTTCCAACAACAACAAAAACAACCTCAACACAGAAGGAAGGCTGTGGTGTAGGACAGAGACACCCTCTCCTTTTTGTTGAGCAAAACAGAAATATGACTCAAACTGGACTGACATTGAGGTTATAGCTCACAGTAATAGCATCAATAACAGATCAAATGAACAGTAGATGTTATAACGGAAGAGGGGAGCAGGCAGCAATACAACAATCATACCTTACGTTTTCATTTGTGTCCAATCACGACCCCCCCCCACTGGAACAGAGACCACAACAGCACTATACTGACAGAGATCATTGCATCTTAAGCAAGTCCCAGAAAACAAAAGAAGTGTAATGCACTCCAGTACTGACGCTGGGTTGATGAGAGTCAGGACACACAAAGTTGCCTGCACACCTGTATAGTAATTTAAGACATAATCACCCCAGTATGTAAAGAAGCGCTCCACTTCAGCAGCAAGCAATTATAAAGTAATTACTTGTGATTTAATAAAGCTGTTACACTGACAATGATTGATTATAGTGAAATTAGTTTACTTCTAGTTTGTTGAAAATAACTTTATAGCGATAGAGTTTAAGAGTAAAATTCAATTTAAACGAATGTTCATTTAAGTGGCTGTTTCTCCAGAAAACAGAATGCATGTTGTTCTGAGCGATATCATTTATAGAGAACACCCACTATTCTGTCACCAGTGTCATTATATCACCAATGTGTTACCCAGATAGAGGTTTAGAAAAATTATTTTGTAAATGTATGTATTTTGTTACATATTACTAATATGTTACAGATTACCTACTTAAAATTGTAAACCAGTAGTGTAATCCACCAGATTAATCATATTTAGTAATCATAATCTAATTGCTTTCAATTACTTTTGGATGGCTTTGCCTCTAGACTCGGTAAAATATTATGTTGAACAGACAATTTATTCCATTCCAATTTGCAGACTAATTTGAACAGGGATATTATCCTCCTCTTCAAACATTATCAACTGTTATTTCCCAGAAGAATCTAATCTGATTACGGTTGCAATATAGTTGGCGGTGCTGTTATTAGAGAAGAATTACAGAGGAATACCAACTGTGTGGCCTTTGATGACGAGTCACATTTTTGTGCATTTTGTGGCCGCAAAGACTTTCAAAACATGTGGCAGGGATTACGAGACTTAAAGTTGTAGGTAAGTCTGATGGCCAGCTGTTTATTTTAGCAGCAAGGAATGTGGAGACTGGATTCAGAGTACAGTGGAGCAAGTGTTGTAGAACAGGGTTGGTGGATTGATGCTAAAGCAGTTGAGAGCTGTCTGATGTAGTCTTGAATTCATATCAGCAAAACATAATTCGTAACATAATTTATATAACCTATCTTTATAACAAAATAACTACGGTAATTCTAAGATATTTGCTATACTTCTGTCCATTACTTGGATTGGTGGAATCTTTGGCTGTCTTTTTATGGAAAGACATCTTAAAATGTTTGTGCAAGACGCAGTAAATGTCCCCACTACGGTACACTGTCCAGATTTATTGTTGCAATAGTTTGTTTTTCATTATCATGAGTGGTGGAACAGTGGTTCAGTGGTTCCCACTGCTGCATCACAACAAGAAGGTCCTGCGTTTGAACCTGTATCTGCATGAGTCCAGACATGCAGGTGGGATGTCTCTGTGTGCTAGCTTACACATTGATTGGTGACCTGGTGGTATACCTTTCACTCGTCAGCCAGTGCATGCTGGGATACCCCTTGCAATGTTCAATAAGATAAGCAAGTAAAGAGGATGAATGGATGAGCACATGAATGAATGGACGTTATGATACTGAAAGTTGTTATGTTGGAACTTAAATTGTATTATATAGTTGTTTAAGTTCATCATGCTTTTTATAAGCTGCGAGTATCACCTGCCAGTAAAGCAATAGGCTACTGTTCCTCACTTTCCCTTCCACATTCCAGTGGTGACAGTACATTTACTCAAGTACTGTACTGTATAATTCAGTGCTAATTTTACTTATTATTATTTATATTTTGTGTTACTTTATACTTCTACTATGGTACATTTTAGAGAGAAATATTGAACTTTTTACTCTACTACAATTATTTTAGAAATGTAATATGTATCATCATGTATTATTTCCGTTCGTCTCTTTTTCTGTACGATGACATATTATTTTTTTCAATCAATATCAATACTGATAATATTTCTGGACATTTACTTGTAATTTAATTGTTGTATTGATACTTTTACTGATCAGAATATTTATTATGCCACTGCCTAATTCTGATAAGCACCTGTAGTTATTACTAATCATCCCATCTGTCAGTTTAACGGAAAAACATTTATTTTTTAGAAACCTGCTGACAACAATAGCAACAGTGTCATTAGCCCTGTGTATTCTACTATAATATTAGAGCTGTTCCTGATAATAGTGGATCACATAAACTGTTGTAAAGTGATGAAAGTGATGCCATGTCATATAAAGTGTTACTCATGCCACTACACACTTAACCTGTGTGGCAGCACTAAGACTGTAAAAATTCACAACTACTAAACTGTGTTAGATGAAAGGAAAATATTTAAATGGTATAAACAGTGGTTGTGGTTATGGCAGAGGAGTACTTGGCAGTGTGATGATGCGTGGAGCTCCTAATGAGAAACGCTGAGCTCCCAGTAATTTGTTAGCCTGAGTTAAGGTCAAAACACAAATGCTGCATGATTGAGTCACCCCCAAAGTCCCTATTAGAATTTGCATTTAAAATATATCTATTATTTATGTGTGTATTATTAAAATGTCTGACTGTGGATCCCCTGAGCACAGTGCACAGGGAAGGCCCACAGAAACTCGACCACAATAGTAGGGACCGACAATCAAATAATGGACAGGGAGAAATGGAAGAATAATGAGAGACAGATAAAAAGTGGTCTAGAATTCAAGAACAGCGTCTGTCATAATGAGGACCTTGTATTGTTTATTTGTTTTTTTTTAATTTAACAACTTCAAGCACTATGTAACCTTCTAAATCTTTTTTTGTGACAGAGTAAAACAGTTTGTTACATATGATGGGTGGTGACCAACAAAGTACAGTTGTTGTTACTACTTTCACAGGTATTCTCGGTCATAAACCATAGTATTGGACTAATAAAATTTCTGACCAACTATCCTGCAAGATGAAATTAGCAAAGTCATCAGGATACGTCATTTGGGCATCATGAATGTCTGACCTTGAAAACTTCATGGCAATTCCTCCAATAGGTGTTCAGATATTTCAGTCTCAACCAAAGTGCTGGAGTGCTAAGAGACATTGCTCTCCCTACTGCCACACAGGCTAAAAAGCAAAAATTCATTCTCCTGTTCCACATACTCAGGTTGTTGAGAATGGAGACATTCAAGCGAAATAAAACATGGCCAAGGTCCTTCCCAGATTTCTGATCAGGGGGGTGGGGGGGTTAATTGGCTAATGATTTTTCCAAGTATTTTCAGGAAGCCTCTCTTAAGCCTTGCTTATTGTCTCTGTTGTGCACCCAACTGAAAACCTTACCAAGTCAAGCAAAGAAATTTCAAAGCAAAGATTGTCAATGCCTGTTTACAGACAAAGAAAGTGCAAGTACTTTAGTCCACCTTTCTCAAATAAAAGAATGAAAGAGTAAATGTCTTCATTTTATTCAGAGTCGAGATTCAGCCTCAGGCAACATCTAACTGTTTTTTGTAGCCACATTCATTTGCACAAATATATCCTGGGCAACGCACTAGCCAAACATGAAAAATCCTCATTGTCTTTTGCTGCATGTAACTGATGCCGAGAGCACCCGCCGAGAGCACCGCCTTAATACCATGGGTGTGAGACAAAGCTGACAGAAGTACCAGACATGCTAGAGAGAGATGTATTGTTTACCTGTGCATCTTAAATGCTACTCCGTCTGCCTCCTCAATGATATCTGATATTCTGCATGACATGACTGATGCTTTAAAAGCCTGCATTCACCATCACCTTTCGTACGGAGTTAGCCTTAAGGTGGCAGCACTTTGAATGTCAACCCCTCCACATGCGGACCTTTTTAAATGCCACCGCTCTTTATTCTGCAATCGTGGAACAAGACAGACAAAGGGAGAAGGGGTGGCTATGGAGGAAGGGGAAAGAGGCTGGCAGATGAGTATTTTTCCCCACCAGAGGAAAGCCAAATGACATACGATCAGCTAAGCTCAGCAGGGGGTCCATTTAACACTTGAAGGGGAATATGGGTACTAAGTGTAGGTCTTATAAGTGCCAGAGAGCTGATCTGCTCATTTGATGGTGCTCAATTACATAGATGGATGAATGGCAGCCTGAAACTAGAGAGTAGAGCATCCTTCTTTGGGTTCACTGTAGTCAACTGATTTATAAAAAGAAGCCTCTAAAATATGCAGCAAATACTTTTTATAGACCAAGGGGAAGGTGGTGTGTATCAACATTTTCCCCAGTTTTAGTGCTGCATAACATTAGCATATAGAGTACATTGCACTTCTCTATAAATATAGATTACACATGTAAACATCACAGGTACACTGGTGTAAATCGGAGATTATATGGCTGATTTAAAACTTGTTTTAGGCTACATCTCATTAAGGGGAAATACTTTGAGTTTCAAATATTTATCAAGCTCATTGTGCATTTCAATACTGGCTATAAAACATTTGTGAAAGAACAGTAGTTGTGGTCAGCTAGAATCCAGTCAAATCATCATAATATGAGTTTTGCTAATATATATATATATATATATATATATATAGTGTACATTTCTCTCCCTCAACACATCGGAGACTGTACCTATCGACCCATGTTCAAAGCATTAATCAAAACTATTTATTATTATTAACTGCTTGATAGCCATGAGGTAAATTTGTGTCTCACTTTCCCCTTTGACACAAACCTCTCACCCTCTGATAAAGAAGTGAAGGAGTTGGATGCAGTTGTGGCAGCGATGACAAATGATAATTGAAAATCTAAGACGACAGCCACTTCGAATTGCCCAGGGATCAACAATGACCCCTTGACACAGCGAATCGAGCAAATCTGACAACCTTTCACGTGCTGTGAAGTGCAATGTGCTTGACCACAGCCTTGTGTGTTTATGTTTGTTGTTCAGTGGTGTTCTTCTTTATGCTGTCATGAGATTTGCTGAGAGCATTTCCAGTCTTGAAGACACGAGGACTAGGAGTCAAGCATCATCTGTGATCCGTCTGTGTCCTGTAACAGCTGTCTGCGGCATCAGAACATGCGGTTGCCGCTATCCCATATTACATCTCTGCCACTCAGCGCCAACGGATCAGCAATCCAATTTCACACAAGCGCGCTCAGAGGGAGGCAACGCTGATGCAGGAATGAGGATCTATGCTTCAACAAAGACAAGAAGTTGTTTGAAGTGGCTGGTAGTTGGGGGGGAAGAGATGCACTGAAGAATTAGATAGAAACAGTATTGGAAGTGCGATGGAGGGAGATAAAAAAGCAGCGGCGATAACATGGGAAAGGGGTTTCTATGACTGTTACTTTCATCAATCTGGCTGCTGCAGAGAGCAGAATAAGCTCCTAATTTCCCAACCCATCTCTGAGCACAAAAGACAAAGCAATGGCAAGGACAGAAGGCAGACAGAAAGAGCAAGCCTCTGAGACAAATCTGCACTTTGTAAACACACCTTTGTTTGTGTAGTGACGTCCAACGCGCCAGTTTCAGCTCAGTCAAAGACCAGCAAGACAATGATCTTTGTGTACTGCTAGGAGAGCAAATGTACAGTATTGGGTGACAACACACTCCTCAGCCCTTTCCACATCACACACTCATATTGCATAGTCATTGTGACATAAATAGAGAAGGGGCTTGCATCTCGTCTTTCACAAAGCAGGAAAAGATCTGAATCTGATATCCAATGACTGCTTATTAGATCGAGCCATCAGGCTGTCAGTTTGGAGCCAGACTCATAAGGCAGCCGGTGTGTGAGGAGGCTGCTTTCCATTCCCACCCACCCACCCACCCACCCACACACACACACACACACATACACGCACACACACACACGCACACACGCACACACACACACACAAACACACAAAACACAACAGAAAAAGAGGAGCGCAAGCCCCTTCTGGATCATCTTCTCTTCTCTTTCCAGAGCTGTGCAGGCAGTCTTTTGTAAAGCCTGCTGTAACCAGCACAAACACACTACAAAGCCAGGACGCTGAAAGGTCTCTTAGTTTGCAATATCAATGGTTTTCAGAACAATACACTGTCTCTGCCTCCGTTTTATTTTCTCCAAGAGGATTAAAATCCAGAGGCAAAAAGAATTAGAACTTGGCCAGGTTTGCAGAATTATGATAGGAATGACAGGCAGTAGGATGGATAAATGCGGCCCTCCATTGTTAGTACAAAAGGTCAGCTGGGATCCTACCCCTGTAGACAGAAAGACAGACGCAGGAGAACACACGAGAGGATACGGATTGGATGAAACCTGTGGAACACTGTGTTACAATGAGATTGACAAGACAAAGATAACACTTGCCTTTGCCTATTCTTTGACCTGTTGCATTGCTATCGCCCCACATCTGCCAACAGTTTCATTTTTATGTGGATTTTTGTCTTAAATCGAGAAGACCGCTGTCAATATTTTCAGTTGACAGTAAAAAAAAAAAAACTGGACTGTGTGATGAGGGTGTGAGATTTCTGATAAATCTGTCATCAGATTCAAGACTCCCATTTTCCATCCATCCGATTTCAAATGCTGATAACAAAAAAATGAAGTCTGACAGTTCCCTTTTTGTAGAGCCTTTCCTCTGACAGTTTGACAGTGTGCAGTGCTTATGACTGAGGTGTCTGTCAGTCTGTCTGCCTGGCTCTGTATCTCTGTCCTTGATTAGCAATCACTGCAGTGTAGCCTGGTCTGATTCCCAGTGGAAAGCTTTAATTCTCCCCACATGGTGCCGAGACATCCAGACCCTGGTGAAATTGCTCCTGGTAAACACACAATCACTGCTTCTCATTAAAAAGTTTCCATATATCATCTTAAGGAAAATCACTGCTTAATCCCCGCTTTGCTCCCTGGAGGTCCACTGTTTCTTAATGACTCTGTTGTAGACGCCTGCCAGTGGATTTGTTTGTCCACAAACTTAATGATGATGTTTGTGTTTATGGGAAAAAAGATTATAAAGAATTAATGCATGACTGATGGAAAGTAAAACAGCGGAGTGGGAAAATATGGATGTTAAGTTCATATACTGTCAGACCAATAAAAATCAGGTGTTTGCATCTAACTACTCAAGCTATGAATTTGTTTCTTAGAAACAGTAGTCACACAGTATTATGCAAGGAATTCAAAACCTGTTTCTCCAGTGTTGAAAAATTAAATCAGAAAAAACTAAACAAAAGGAGTATATATTTAATATATTTAATACGCACTGAGGGCTATCTTTATCCAAATTGACATTTCGACTGGACAGACAAGGCAGGAAGAGTTGACGGTTTCATCTCAGCTTTGTGTCAGACAAGCAGACCTTTAGCGCTAAAATATACTCTGACACATGCACCACTTAACCACTTACTAAGAACAAAATGTGCAACAGACCTCTGACTCCACATATTTAAAATTTCATAACTGTTCAAACACTGAAAGCCAGATCAAGAGACAGTTGACTCACCTACAAAAACGTCTTTAGGTATTACACACGGGCGCATCGATAATAAATGAAAGCTAGGGTGGTGTAATAAAGTATTTCTAATCAATCAGTTTGGTCTACTTTTGAGTAATTGTACTCTGAGAGCAGGATATTGTGACATTTTCACTGTGAATGCAAATGGCACACAGCAAGTCTGTGACGCCACATACAGTAGAGGCTAATAAATCAAATCCAGGCAGCAGAGTGTGAAGATTGTTTACCCTCTCCTCAGAGAAAGATAAAGGCACCTTAGAAAGCCTCTGCTTAGGAAGAATTTCTAGTGTATAGTTTGAATTTTAATTTAAGTTAAGGAAAAAAAACAACACAATAACCTTGATCCTTGGCAGTTATACATCAGCATTAAGATGTCTGGTTTGTTCAAAACATTCTGAATTATATAATCAGATTGGATGCATCATCAATATAAAGTAACAAAAGGCAGGCTAGATGACATAATTTCAAGTTACGAAGCAGTGACTGTTCTTCCAGCTACGTTTAGTGTTATAAGGTAGCTGAGTTTTCTTTAAGACCCCATGGTGTGTCTGTCTGCTTTGGAAATGTAAAGTTTCATCTTTCCTGGATGATAAGAGTTTCACTATTTGATGGAACAGTTGTAGTTTCCTCTCCTATTTGAAGCTAATTCAAAAACAACTCTCTGCCACCCTGCCTCCCTCCCTTCCTTTCCCCATATATCTGTTCTGTCTCCCTCATCCAGCTCTCTCAGCGTGCGCCTTCTTAAACTTTAATCATCTCATATTCAATGCATTTCACAGCAACTCGTCACAAGGTTATCCCAGTTTTCAAAAGACGTCTTCCCCTTTTAACCTCAACGATTTCAGAATCTTCCAGTGTATTCATTACCAGGAGAGATGTTGACATAGAGTTTTTCGTGAGACAGTTTTAAAGGCAAAAGTAAAAAGCTAAAACATATAAGAATAAAAGCCAAGTCGATCCACATGCGGCTACTCAGTTGCCTTTAAAATGTCACATGTTTCAATCCTGACAAAAAAATTAATTCAGCATAATTTGTTCCCCTCTTCACTGTGAGGAAAATGACACATATGCCTCGATGTGGTTGCAGAAAAAACAGGAAGAAAGAAATCACTCAGAAGAGGCATGCTTAGGGCACCCCGGTAGCTCACCCGGTAAAGCGAGGACTACAAATCAGCTTTACCACTGCAGCCCGGGTTTGAGTCTGGCCCAGGTCCTTCTGCATGTCAACCCCTCTCGCCCCCCCCCCGCCCTTTTGCCTCTGTCTACTGTCACAGGCAGTAAAGCGAAATGCCAAACAAAAAAACATAAAATAAGAGGAATGCTTTTAGTGAGTTTTCTTTCTTTTTCTGCTTATGCGAGAGTGAGGCCATGACACCTGCTGTTCTCTGGATACCATGTTGTGTTGGCCACAGTATGGGGTCTGCTTCCCTCCATTGGCTAGCTGACCTGGCTAAAATCAATGACCAAAAAGACACAATGTGTGATTTTGTTTCAAGACAAGCTCTATTGATTAGTGCTGTCAGTGCTTGGAAATGGGATTTGTTTTTTCATTACATTTACCAGTGCTAAAAGGAGAACATCTTAGTCCACTTTACAATACATACAATGCATTCAACATGAATACTACAAGCTAGCTTCGAAACGTAGGCATTGGGTAATGGAGTAACCACTTATTGTAAAAGATTCTCTGCCAGGTAGTGAAAACAGAGTCACCCTTTAATCAAAATGCGCACGACAAATAATCCAATCAAAAGAAAAGGACGTGTAACGGTTTCTGTTGTGATATTTTTTTAGCAAAACAGAACGCTTCATTTAGCTGCGGAAGAACCACTTTAATGGACTGCCAGCAGCGGGTATTGCATTCAATCCCCGTCAGCAGAAGATCAAACAGCAGTAGGTATCGTAGCTGAAACTAGAGTACCGCTCCTTCTTCAGGGTGACATTTAATAAATAGAACTAAAAGGTAAATATCAAATGTATCCATCCTTATTTTTTACCAAGCTGTTGGCTTGTGTTCTCTTTTCTTTTCCTTGAAGAAGTGCTATGGCCATCCTATAGTCTTGAATGAAATGTACTGCAACTACTATCTACTACTACTAAATCTAGATTTTATGTTTTTAACTGAATCCTGGTTGCAAATGAATGACTATAGCCAGCTAGCTGAACTGTGTCCGCCTCAATATGATTGCTTTAGTCAACCGAGGGTCAGTGGTCGTGGTGGTGGGCTAGTGAGCGTGTATAGGAAAAATTTTAAATGTCATCAAGTACGCTGTGATGAATTTAACTCCTTTGAAGTTCTCACTCTTAAAGTTGGAGGGCTGCAACCTATCATATTTGTTATAATTTATCGCCCCCCAAAACCGCCTGGAGGATTTTTATCAGAACTTCCTGAATTTTTATCTACTCTGGTTTTAAATTATGACAGAATTGTTCTTTGTGGCGATTTTAATATTCATGTTGATGACCCCAACAATGTTA
>NC_060159.1:8841108-8867986 GCF_021292245.1 Micropterus dolomieu
TCCCAGTATGTTTTAGAATTGACTTTAAAATTCTATTGATCACTTTTAAAGCTCTTCATGGCCTCTCGCCTTGTTATATTTCTGAACTTTTAGTCCCATACGCACCAGCACGTACCTTGAGATCCTCGGGCAGAGGTCTGCTGTCTGTTCCAGAGTCTCGACTAAAAACTAAAGGGGACAGAGCGTTTGCTGTCAGGGCCCCGAGGCTCTGGAACAGCCTGCCCGAGGAAATCAGGTCGGCTGAGTCAGTGAACTCTTTTAAGTCCCTTCTTAAAACATACTTTTATAGGAGAGCTTTTCCCGATCTTATTTGACTTTATTTTATCCCTTTTATTTTATTGTATTTTACTAATTTTATATTAAATTTTCATGCTCTTATCTTTTTTTTTGTATTATTCTTTACACTTGTTAAAGCACTTTGTAACTTGTTTTTGAAAAGTGCTCTACAAATAAGGATTATTATTATTATTATTACTAAGAACCTCGTTGTCGTAAAGCCAAAACGACAAACACACATAACAAAGCATAGCTTCATATATAAGAATAATTTCAAAATACAACATAATACACAGAATCTCTTTAAATATATCATACTGAACTTAATCTAGAGACTCCCTTTATTGCACCATAGTACTACCTGACCAGAATACCATATGCCCAATATCAGAAGAAAACTAACTTACTTAAGAGTTTGCTTCCAACAACATTAAACTAATGAGATGGCTACAGGGACAGGAATAGCTCAATCTGCTGGCTTGAAACTGCTCCATAGGTCTGAAACTAAATTCTATCAATACTAACAACAATTATTAGACTTAGTAACTCTGATGATCAAAATATAACTGTATATTATTGTATTTCAACTATAGATCCTGCATTTGTGTTAAATGAGGATTTTGTTGAAGAAATACCAATTCCAGGAGTGCTGCTATTAAATATCTGTGGAAGATGAATTAAAAAATCCACATTAAGGGATTAGACCATGCAGGGTCCACATGTTTCAGCGAGCTGTACTTTCTGGTCTATTTTTAAATAAATAACAACAAATAACATTGATGTAAAGAGGGGGGTGATGTAATAGTGGATAAAAAACATGCCTTTGGTGTGAGAGACCTGGGCTCAAATCCGCTAAGATACACTGTGTCCCTGAGCAAGACACCTAACCCCTAGTTGCTCCAGAGGCATGCGGCCTTTGACATATTTAACAATTGTAAGTTGATTTGGATAAAAGTGTCAGCTAAATTAATATATGTTGCTAAATGTAAAGTGTTTTTAACCCAGCATAAATCTTTCTTCTGAAAATAAATGTGATCCCAACTAATCTGAATGACAGTGCTCGGTCTTTAACATTCAGTCAGTCAAAAAGAAATTTTGGTGGCACAGATGACATTGCTAATTGTATTAGCCATTTCAACACAAAGGAAGTACAAGCATTAAGACAGCTTACAGGTTTGTCAAACGACAGTGGGGTTTTTCAATAAATAGGATGAAAACACTGTACAAAGATAGATTTTATAGTCCAATAATGTTTTTAGCCAACAACTAAAAACTGCCAACTGTTTACACACTGTCAGACACTTCCAAGTCTTTGTCTTCATGCCTCTGCCTGCCTATAATTAATATAAACAGCCATACCAATGGGATGGTAGAAAACACATGGTGAAAAGTTGGTTTACTTGACTGTAGATCTGTCTTGATAACTAACATTGGCTTGCTTAGCTGATACCATGCTTGCTAGAAAGCTAGATTAAAAGAGTTTTGCAAATCCAATAAGCTACAACATAAGCAATAACTTAATTTGAAAGGTAATAATTAAATGATTTTCAAACAAACTGAGTGGAATTGATATTCTAAGGATATGGTGTTATCACTTAAAAGAAGTAGAATATATAAAGTAGCATATAAAGTGAAACTGGACGTTCCTTTGAGTCCTGTTTATCAGCAGGACACATACATAGTTTTGGTTATTAAGAACATGGATTTAGTGTGTGCAATGACTATACATCCGTGACAACATAAAAAAATAATGAATGGCTTGGCAGGGGATAACAAAATATAGCTCTAAATTAACTATAGTCCACTGTTCCATGTGGTTAGCTTTACATCAGGATGGACAATATGACCAGATGGTACTTTTCAACTCTCAGCATTTATCCTACACACACCCACACATATGCACACATACGCACATGTGCATCCACACATACAGCAGCACTGTGCCAACTCTTTACTTTCATTTCACCTGAAGCAAACCACAAGAAAGAAATTTTATTTAAAACAGACCACTAACATCAAACTAACACTGAAACAATACACCTGTTCTGTGTCCCATTTTACATTAAGGGAAATGATTACTCCATTTATGGTTTTATTACACAGAGTCCTGTGTGCAATAGTATCACTTTCTCACACACACACACACACACACACACACACACACACACACACACACACACACAATCCTGTACATGTCTAGCTATTGGATTTTGTCCCCCACTTGGGCCTCAATGTTTATGAAGAGAGAGTCTCCAAACAGTGGAGATCAATAACGGCCTGTCAGCTTTTTAGTGTAGCCATGGACAGAGCAGAGACACAGGGACCACGGAGAGAGAGCTGCATCCGTCCATCAGCCTCTTTGTGACCCCCAACAACTTTGATCGAAGATGACAGAAAGAGAGAGAGAGCAAGTGAGGACAGCAGACAGCTAGGAGGAAGATGGAAAGACAGGCTCATGCAGTATTGGCTGGCTCTTGAGGCCCCTGTATCTTTTCTAGGCCATAATTAAGCAGAGCCCAGACTCTGTGTATATCCCTTTTTAAATGTTGCTGGTCTCTATTGCCTGCCTTACAAAGGACTGTCAAAGGCAAGACAAAGTAGAAAGGTAAATCCCTGAATAAAGCTAACAGAGGGGCAGGAGGGATCTGCATTTATATCTGCTGCATATAAGCACACACATTCCCACATATACAGTACCTAAACAATTGTGCACTCACTTGCTAGGCAATGTACCTAATTGCTCTGGCAGCTATTGAATGATGACAATGGCCATGGTGGGAGTTGGCGAGACTTTGTCGGGATGTATGTAATTATTCAGCTGCACAAAAGGAGGGGCCGACGAGGTGCCAGAGCAGATTTACTGTGTCTGTGGTCAGTGCATTCAGCAGGGTATCTAATGATGTGCACTTACCGGCTAAATTACCTGAGCATTGTTTACCTCTGCTCTTAAGAGTACAGGCCCCACTGAGAGCCCAAGAAGGTGCTGCAGGGGGAAAAAAAGCTCAAATAGATCTGCTGAAGTTCAAATTAAAGAAAATGATCTGATAGTGAGGAGGAGTGTTGAGAGAAGATGAATGGTATCCATGGAAGCAGAGGCAGGGGAGAGGCTGAAATGTCTAAATCTTTTTTGGTAAAGGCCCTTCACTTCACACGCTGCTGACAGCCAGCTAGCTAGCAAATCCCCGGACGAGGGGGTGGAGAACACAAACTGTACGGCTCTTGACTATACCACTCAGACACTGCCAAGCTGCAGTTTTCTGTATAAGGTTCAACTAACGATATAATATGCTAAATTAGGAATATATACACATAAGCCACATTCAAATTTTCATATTTCTGTCACTAGAGGCCTCATTAAAAGTTGGTTTATATCCTATTGTGGATCAGATATCATGGTCAATATATGGCCTTGTGATAATTTTTACATAAGATATACCTACATTAAGAAAAGTGAAATGTGCAGCCATAACAGAAACATGATATTAACTCAGGGCTTGTATAATGATGTGGTCTCTTTGTTTGTTTACTTGTCAAAAAAAGCAAGGCCTAGTAACCATCACTTCTGACAGCAGCACCCATCTGAGACATTGTCAGAGGTCATTTACATAATGAAAGAAGAAAATTACCAAGGAGGCAAAGGCAGGACAAGCCGGCCATTTGGCAGCAAGAGAAAATGAAGATGGAAGGAAAATGGTTTGGCAAGAATGGGGCATTGGATAGAGAGAGTGCAGAGAGAGCAGCAAAACTGGCGTGAGGGATAAGGGTGGAGAGTGCAGGAGGCAGCCGTGACAGAGAGAGAGAGAGCAGAGGGGCTTGAAGAGCTGAGACAGTTGAACCATGAAGACAGGCATGCCAGTGTGCTGGACAGTGCAGAAACATGCAGAGTGAGACAACGAGAGAGAAAGAAACTGGAAAGCCTCAAAAGCATGGAGAAAGTTTGAGATTATGTCCAGTTGGGGAGTCTTCACGGATTAAAAAGTTGACACAGGGAGGGATAAAGAATACTACTATAAAGAAACTTGACAGGGCAGGAGGAAACACTGAGTGGTTTCCAAGATATGTCAGAGGGAAGCAGGTGTTCTGGCATCCATTTGGCAAAGCTCTTACCTTGGCCGTTGCCGAAGTCACTGATCCTGCTGCCGTGATGCCTCGCTTGACCGCTATGTCGTTGCTCGATGTTGTCACGGCAACTGTTACTGGGGTGGGGAGGAGGGAGGGGATGACTGGCAGGGGAAGGAGTCCCGGACGGTTGTTGCCATTGACAACGGCAGAGGCACAGCTATGATTTGCTCCTCCATTGTGGAGGCCAGAAGGACGGATGTCTCTCCGCTCCCAGGGTCCCCGGTAGTCCCGCTCAAAGCGGTGGTGGTGGCGTGACATCACTTCCTCTTCCTCTCAGAGGGAACAACGAGGGCAGGCCTGCAGGAAATGGAAAGAAAGAGGGTGTAGGTCAGGCTCTTTTATTATATTTAGGAAAAGCAAAGTGAGAGATACAGTCACAGAGGCAGGGTTTAGAAAAAGATCGGACAAAGAAAGAGCGAGAAACCAAGAGGAATAAGGAGAGAACATGTTGACGTGAAGGTGTAAATGCTCACAGCATCTGCTACCAGTGCACCTGACTGACATGAACACACTGCGGCTCATTTGTTGCTTCACATTCCTATTCTCCCAGTCATTAACGAGGGCTGCGACATGAGGGAGAACAAAATGAGCACTGCTAAGCAGGTGTGTAAAAAACACCATCAGTGCCAACACCATAAGGAGCTAAATTTGTTACTTGGGGCATCTAGGCCCAACAACGAGAGGTTGAAACAATAACGACTGCGCGAGACGAAAACAGGTACATGCTCAGTCAAGTTTCCCGAGGACAGCGCAGCAGTATCATGACCTTGCGGTCAAAACTCATTCATCTGAACAGATAAATACTGCAATTACAGCTCATCTCATACATCTAATGGCTGGTTAATTCAATCAGATTGCCCTTGAGGTGCAGTTGAGGGTTTTCCCTTTTTCAAGCACAGCAGGCTGTGATAGGTTAAGAGGCGGCAGTGAGCTGGAATTACATCAGTATGGGGTATGGCACTATTGTGTAGCATGAGCAGCGTATCACTCTATATTATATCATAAATCAAAGCGGTACAGGATCTGAGTAGTGAAATCCATCACTGAGGGGATTGTAGCGCATTGTACTCCTCCTCACCAAAGGCACGTTATGCTTCCCCAGCCCTTGATAACAGATTAAATAAATAAATAAGAATCTCAAACCAGGTTCAGCAAGCCCCATGCAAAATCCCCTGGTCTGTAAGGAGAGAATGACAGCGGATGATAGGTCTTTATTCCGCGTGCTGGGGTCTGTCACGCTGCTTCTTGCATCACAGAAGAGCGAACGCCTTGAAATGCCAGCTTTGCTGTGTGTATCTGTGTGTGTGTGTGTGTGTGTGTGTGTGTGTGTGAGAGTATATGAAAGCAGTATACACTACAAGTGAATGACTGCGTACACACGTAATGTTTTGGCAGGATGTAATGAGAACACACATGTTCAAAACTCCAGTGTAGTATGTGAGAGTCTCTGAGCAGGCTGCTGGAAATGAAAGGTTCTCTACAAAGCTTTGATGCAAGCGATACACGATGCAGCCTGTGGTGGGTGCGCTGGCCCTTCTGTATCTTAAGCTGCTGTGATCATCCATTTATTTAGCAGCTGAAACATTCACACCTCTCTCTTCCTTTATGTCCTTCTCTGTTGTTGTCCCTTTCATTCTTTTTCTTCATGTATTTTATTTCCTCTCTCAGTCCCCCCTTTATTTCTCTCATACTAGGTCTGGGCTGTCCAAATACAGCAAGCTGATACACGGCGGTAGAGCCAGACGGAGCAACTAAAAGCTGTGGGAAAACACTCTCACACTCTCTTTCTCACTCATCCAGCAATAACCTTTCTCCCTCTCTGCAGTAACCCCTTTTAATAACCTCACATTTTACAATAGAATACGCATGTATTATCTCGAAAATATTTGAGATAGACAGAATAACAAGGTGCTGGTCCAGTGGAACAATGGCAGAGGTAATGCCAGGTAATATTTTCTTATCACTCACTCAAGCTCTACACATCAGCTGCGAAATAAGAGGCCAACCAGAAAATTCCTACACACAAAAAATAGGAAGAGAAAAACAAAATGAAAGGAACATTATCTCCACAAGAGTCAAAATTGAGTGCATTAGCATTCACAATTGTGTACAATTTTATCAAACCTTTTCAGATGTGAAAGAGGTATCTATCGCTGTGCATCAACTGTGCTCCCTAGTCTAGACAGTTTTCTGATTTACTGCAAAAAATAGCTAGTATTTGTCTTCATGTAAAGCTCCAGCAACAAGGGCACACTGGAGAGCAAATCCATTAGATTATGCAGAAAAGCCATTGAACTAAATATGCAAAAGCCCACACAAGAGAGCTTTTTGGGATAACCTTCAGTATAACTGTAATATACAGCATAGAAAAAAGAATGTAAAGTAAGTAAAGTACATAGTATTTTCACTAGAAATGTTTTAATTCAGGAGTGCCGTGGTGGCTTAATGGTCTAGGGCATGTGCCACGTATGAAAATGATCAGTCTTGGATTTAAATCCAGTACCAAACTACAGTGTTATTCCATTATCTCCCCCTCTTTCCTGTCTAATAAAGGACAAAGTTGAAAAAAACTTTAAGAGAGCAAATGAATGAAACTGTATATAAGTTAAGCAAGTATCTTGTGAAAGGGTTAATTTATGCTTTTAATATGGCTGCATAATTCAGTGAGCATTCATAATGAAAATTGCATTACCCAAGTTCTCAAAATGCCAAAGTAGGTAGGTCTAGTTGTTTTCTGATCTGGTACTGCTACAACTGGGGTATGGTTAAGGATACGCAACTTAAACTATTTGCACCTCCAAAAGGTCAAGGCCATGGTTAAAGCTAAGGGATGTGTTAGCAGGAGATGAGACGTTAAACCCTTCTTGGTATAACTATACTATAATATATATAACTATGAAACAGTTGGCTGATGTAAACAGGAATGATGGCAATGTTTTGTCGAATCCACGGTATTAATGCTTGCAAAATCAATAGATTATGTAAGAGTTAGCTAAGCAAATGTTGGCATTTAGTACATTGTTTGTTATTACATGTTATATACTGTATGTTCTGATATTATTATGGTTCATCCAATATTTAATGTATATTTTGAATAGAGTTGGACTATTCCTAAGATTATTAGTTATTTTTGCTATGTTCATTTTCTTCAAAGTGGTCATATTATGCTCATTGTCTGGTTCATACATTTATTTAGAGGTTGTACCAGAACAGGTTTCATTTTCAAAAAACACCATATTTTTGTCGTACTGCACATTGCTGCAGCTCCTCTTTTCACCCTGTGTGTTGACCGTTCCGTTTTAGCTACTGAATAATGCATCTCACTTCTACAAGATCTTTGTTGGGAGTTGCACATACGCAGTACCTACTTAAGGACTACTAGCAAATCAGAAGCAGAGTAGGCCGGTTTAGCTGTACATGTTCCTAAACCAGCTTAGCAACATAGACTACAGCAAGAGTTTCAGAGTGGTAAGCTATTAATCTGTAACAAATTTATCTTTCATACATAAAGTTTTCACTATGTCTCTACATCACAAGTAACAACTTTATGTAATTTGACTGCCTGGAGGGTATCTAATGTTTGGAAGGGAGTGAGGGAGGCAGCAGGCGGACGTCTTGTCACTGTGCGTGCTGCAGCTCAGTGTGGTTTTCCACCTGTGTTTTTGAAGGGCATGCCATTTCCAAACCGATTGTAATGGTACATCCTACTTCTTCCTTTGGTACTGAGTGAAAATGTGGGTTGTTTTAAGTAGTTTATTTTGTACAAACGACAAATGTTGTTGTTTTTCTGGAGAGGAGCCTCTCACATTACCATGCTTCGAATTCTATCACTCACTTACCCAAGCAGCATATTCAGAATCTTGGCACTACACTACAATATGGGCACAATCCTGTAAGTCAATTCCTGTCATCCTTGCACTATGCATGTCAGTATGTACTGTGTAACCGGAGGCTGGCAACTGATCCCTGCAGAACAACTGTCACTGAGACAAATCCCGCTACATTTATGGTCCTTGATAAACAGAAGGATTTAAGCTACTAATTACAGACACTTAAATTCCCATCACAAATATGTTTTTGCAACTCGTTTTAAGCCCATGTGTGCACTCGTATGTGTGTCAGTGTATGAGCTCACATCACCTTAGATGCTGAGAGTGTGTGTTTGTGAGAGTAAGTACAAGGAGGTGATAAAAGAAATTTTGCTCTCAGAGGTGCCTGTGGAAACCAACACCCAACACACCTGTGGACCCTGCCAGACCAGATAAACAGTTAAATTCATCACATTTACAATGACACTTTGCTCTGTGCTGCACTGCTCTAGGGAGGAGGTGCCAATAAAGATTTGCCCATTTTCTTTCACATCCAATGAAGTCAATGTCAGCCCTGGACAAAACAGCGGTCTTTCAGAGTTGAGATGATAACCTTTGCGGCGAGACTTGCATGTGAAACCAACCTTTTTAAGAGCCTTTTGAATGTCATAATGTCCTAATGACAGCATTTCAGTCATACCCTACAGCAATTAATGAGGCTCTTCAGCTCCTGTAATCCTGTCAGCATGTTAATAATCTTACCTGAAGGTATAAGACTTTCCCACGCCAAATGTTATTTTTTGACTTTGGCTCCTACTTAAAATAACAGCTGATGACTGAGAATCCTTTGCTGGGAGATGAAAATCTAAACAAATGATTAAAATCGCTAATCCTCTGGAAGCCCAAATAGTAACAAAAAGGCTCTGGTTTCCAACGCAAACAGAAGAGCCGAAAAAGAAAGTGAGAAATACCGTGTCAGCAACCAAACCTAATGAGCTGACTGACTGGCATCTCCATTGTCTTGTCAGTCACGTCGTCAGTTAAAAGCAGTCACATGCAGCGGAGGCAGAGTGATTGTCGCTGGGCATTTTCGACTCATTTCAAAAAATGGTTATTCTAGCACTGCTCATGCGTCAGAATCGAAATTACACCCAGCATACAATATCCCAAATGCATATGCGACTGAGACAGACAAGTGAATTGGTGTGGGTGTGTACATAAGAAAGAGACGCAGTTAAGTAGTAGAAGAAGATGAGCAAGGAGGTGTGTGTGTGTGTGTTTATGTGTGGGTGTACGCCAATGTCTGCGTATGTGTGTGCAATGTCAGTTGTAGCTGACATCATCATGGCCTCATTGCTATCACCATAGAGATGACCTGCATGTTCCTGTGTGAGTGGTAAGTCCACGCAGCGCACATCAGGAGTCTTCGATAACTTCAGTTCCTGAACAACAGCGGAGTGATTAGCCAAAATAAAAAAAAGTTGTCTGGCAGGTGGGAACGTGAGACACACACCCTAAAGAACAGCATCTGTCACTCCGAGGCGGCACGCAGCATGTCGGGTGTGTGTGACAGGGCTGCGTTAACAAAGCCATGTGGGAATAAGCAGGGAGCCGCAGATAGACGTGAGGAAAGAGGCAGCGTAACAGATGGACAGAACGTGGCAGCAACAGAGACACAGCGAGACAGTGTGAGGGAGTGAGCAAATGAGATATAACAGCAATAAAGTGTGTGTGTGTGTGTGTGTGTGTGTGTGTGTGTGTGTGTGTGTGTGTGTGTGTGTGCAGCCTAAAATAGAGAGAAAGGTGTTAAGGATGGGATCAGGGTTGGGTGGGATAGGTTGTGTGTCATACCTCTGCTCAAGGGTGTGATGTGTGCTTTGCTGGCACATTTTGCCCTGCGTTCAATACCCCCAGCTATTCCACTCGCTATAGATACTCCCCAAGAGAAAGGGCTCGATTTACAATCTGTAGTAATGTTTACTTCTATTGACCCAGTGACAGCCTAGCTTTCACCACACACTCTCTCTCTCTCTCTCTCACACACACACACACACACACAAGCACCTGCCACACTCACAAGTCTGTGCTAATGATCAATTCATCCATCAGCAAGTCTGGATGGTACAAATGAGGTATACTGTAACTTTACGAGGACAAGATATTGCTGTAAATGAGCTGTCCTATGGGAGACGCATACAGACAACCGCTAACACACACACACACACACACACACACACACTCTAGAACTGTCACAGGCACACACACTTGCTCACACGCATGTCACATATACACCACTACAACTGCACACCAATAAATGTGTTGACAGTTCCTCCAGTACAACAGAGGTATTCATCCGGATATTTAAATAATGGGAGAGACTGTTGGTACAGGAATAGCCCGGAGCAACATGGGCCAGAGTCTCAGGCTTTTTAAATTATCCTCCTCAGCTAAAGTCCGCACTGTCTAAGACACACCAGATGATGAAGACACAAATCTCAAAAGATGGTACATCTATCATACCTATGCATAGTGTACATGCCTGCTATATATGCAAGTATACACACAAAGGCCCTTGTACAAACACTAAAGGTGACATCAATTAATTTGTACTGGTACACTGAAACATTCTAAATTGAATGGTACAAGGTAAATACTTCCTATATTCAGATATTTTGATTCCCAACATCTTTAGGACTCCCCCCCAAAGTATTGATTGATAAAGCAAACTGATCTGCCAGAAAAAGACCAGGGCTTCCAGAGTATTTTTAGATATCCCTCATAAGGACGTGATACAGAAGAAACCCAATTGATGTTCCAGAAGATCAACAGAGCAGAAGCTACAGAAAAGGCAAACGGAGGAAAGGAAAAATGAAGTTGAGTGTCTGTCTTATGAGCTCAGACACCATTTGTGTGCTTGTATGTGTGTGGAAGTGAGGTGTGGGGGTTTTAAAGAGGAAGAGAAAAGGCCATCTTCAAGGAAATAAATGCAGCTACCTGCTGGCATGGAAACAAACATGCCTATTGTTGAGACTGATTCTTAGCATTAGTAGGTTCAATTAATTCCAGCGGTTTGAGGGGAATTAGCACTTTGCTACAATTCGTACACCTCATTAGTGGTCTGAGTGGAATCCAGAGAGACAGTGCAGTCAGAAGTGTATCAAAAAACACAAAGGATGTGTCAAAACAGCACTGACCAGCTTAGGCACCATTCAGATTCAGATTCAAAAATAGCTTCTGTTTCAGCAGATTATTAGAGGCATATATGCTCGTTTTACTTAAATAGCTATAGCTACAACTGGGAAGATTATGACATGTAAATAAACCACGGTCACCAGTCATTCAAAGCAGATCTAGCATTAATCTGAATCCAGCACCTCACATTGCCTTATCTCATTTGTCTATTAGGATTTCCACAGAGGTTTATGAGGAGATGATGGTGAGAGATGGCACTTTGTACATTAATCTGACACCTTGAGGGATGAAACACTGGTGGGTGACATGCACACACTGCCTCATTTTGCCAGAGACAGACACTTCCTGATCATCTTCTCTTTGATAAAGCATGCAAGCAAAGGCCAAATCATTCTAAGCGGATAGAAAAGGGATTAAGTGTATTAGGTAGACAGAGAGAGAAGAAATCATAAGGAACTGAAGCCAAAGGTTATTTTTTCTTAAGATTTAGAAATATTGCATATACTGTACCTGCACCACTGACAGCAAATTTTCCCCTGAGTGTGCATCAGCACAATTCTTTTAGCGGAGCATTAATAAGTAAAACTTTCTTCCAATCTGGAAAAAGGGCAGCTGAGTTTGTATGCGTGTGCACTGCATATGTGTTTTTGTAGGAGATACGACATGACGCAAGTGTTCCCAAGCCACTTGTTTACTGTAGTTTGAGCAAACTACATGTGCATGATGAAAACAGCGTGGGTCAACCGTCATTTTCCTGTCCAAAAATGTCAGCTCTCACTGACACTAGGGCCGACAGGAATGGCCATGGTGTTATGAAATATTGCAATGACCGAGTTAGTAACACCCTGCCAGTGTTTGGTTGTCAGTATCCCAGGCATGTCATTAAGCCTGTGGAACAGAAAGGCACCGCTACCTCCACCACTGCACGCTGCTGCTCAGTTAATTAAAACACTGACTTTCAACAAAACACCACATTATCACAACGGCAAGACACAAAGCTGGAGAAAACCCTGGGGCTAGTGTGCACGCTTTCCTACCCAGCCTTTCTGCATGCTTTTTCTACAGGGTGTGGGAGCGGTTTCCAGACGCCAATCATGCAGTTTGTTTATGTGCGTATATATGTATGTATGTATGTGCGTGTGCGTGTGCGTGTGTGTGTGCGTGTGTATTCTCTGTGGCCCATGGCAGCTGTCGCCTTTTCTCTCCCCGCCGCATCCCTTTGCAAATTTCTCTGTTCTCTAAATAAAAACCAACAACGGCACCAAAACAAACAGCTCTCACTGCTGATGCCGCACACACACACACACACACACACACACACACACACAAACACACAAACACAGGGCAGTTGGAGCAGAAAAACTGACACGTTCTTTGGGCTGCTGCTTTATTGCAACTACTGTGACATGTGTGTGTTATATATTAATATGCATGTGGGCATGTGTATGCGTATGTGCGTAGTTCAGTTTTGGTAGCGGGACACGAGGCAAGTGCAAGAATAGTGACTTAATTATCTAAATGGCTGCAGCGGAGATTACTGAGGGCAGTGAGCATCCATCTCTTTCAACACCACCGGCTTAGAGTCTACGGCCAAGCTAGAGGAGAGATCAAGCGATATAGACATCAATAACAGAGACAGAGTGGCTATGAGAGAGTGAAAAAGAGACCAAGAGAATTAAATGAGAGCAAGAGAAGGGAGACAATGTGGAGGACAGCCAGAGGAGTGCAGACAGTGATTTACAATGGAGAAGTTTGCGAGCTGATTGGCCTTCACTATAAAAAGCTGCCATGGCATCTGGTTGCATCCTCAGATTCAGAGAGTTTGCCGGCAACGGGGTTCACGACATCAACTCTGTCGCCATGGAGATGCTCGTCTTGGATTTAGATTTTCCCGTCATTACCACAGAGATGCTCCGGAGCTGGACTGTATCTTGACCCCCTGGCGAAGCAACAAAGGCTCTACATTTAGGTCTATCCTCACTTACATTAGCACGCGTGTTTGACTTTTGCATAGCCAAGAGGTTGCAAAGGTCATCCTCAGACTGTAGGGCCAAAGGTTTGATCCCCTTGTGTGCATGTAATGCTCCAAGAGCCCTTGAGCAAGATATTTAACCCCCACCTACTATAGAGGCCCCAGTCCTGCTTGTTGACTCTGCACCCCAACCAAAAGGCAGGAAGATAATTTCCATCTCGGAGGATAAAGTATCCTTTATTAAAATAAAACGATTTATATTGTGAGCATGTACATGTGAAGCACCACCAATATTTTAGTACTAAAAGGCGATTTAACAAAAAACAAAATACCACCACCACCCAAGACTCCTGGTTCCTTAGCAGAAATTAAATGCCTTCATTGAATATTCTTGTTAAGTCTATGTTTAGAGGAAATGAGTCAGATATGACAGCTTAAACAGCCAACATTTCCCTTGTTATAATTTTAAGCCATGCTTCCTGACAGCAGGAACAGTGGTAGAGAAAGTGTGCTTTTGACTGGAAAGCTCACTGGTTTGAATCCCCAGACTGTCTGAGGAAACAGTGATTCAACAAATAACACTCTCTGCCTTCAACAACTACTGTCAATGCACTACCAAACAAGATATACTGCACTACAACTTTCCTAGTTCATACTTACTTGTCTCTCCTAGCTTGGCCCCATCCAAGTTCAAGGCCAGTGATTTAGTGCTTTGCTCAAAAACACCTCAGCAGTGTGAATCTTTGTCAGTATGGAAATAGAACCCAGGTCCTCCGGGTGAGGGATGGTCTGCACATTCACTGCCTAACTTTCCCCAAGTGACAACAGTGACACCCTGGTTACTGTTCAACTCCCTGATGAGAACATTAATTCAACCTTCTATCTGAAAAGCAACTTCAATAAAATGATTCGCTGATAACAGATGGACAGACTGAAACTTGTGGAATGCCATAGTAATACTGATTTATTCATGCATGTAATTATACACAAATGAATTTGTATTGTTTTTCCCCTGAGTGATGAAATTAGAAGGGGATGTTCTCACTTCACCTAAAAAATAAATAAATAGATCAAATAATTATTTTAAGACATGCAGAGGAATACTGTTTTAGATTAGAGAGGTGTTTTGAGTACTTAGCTGGATAAACAGGTCCGTTTATAGATTTAAGTCAAAATGGCATAGTACAAGGAAATACCTAATAAATCAAAGGCTGACGTTTCTTTCTTAGAGAGTCAATTACATTAAAGCTAAAGCAAAACAGAGTTCAGATGCACTGCGCACCAAATTCCTAACTCAGTCAGCTCCAATACTTTCCATCATGGTAAATGACAGAGCCTCGAGTCAGGCAGTCTTTACTGCCAAGTTTGCTGCATCTTTTCATTCCTTTTTCTTACACAAGCGCAGACACAAAAGCATCAGTGCAATATATGCATTTATGGAGATTATGAACACACAAAAATTCCCTTACTCCAAGTCACACAGACACTATCGCAAACTCAGGTACACACACACCAATGAACACCCAGGACAGCGCTCTCTCCCTGATTAAGCCAGGCCATCTGCTCGAGTCCCCCGTCACCACTGACGGCTGCTGCATGTCCAGGCCGGCTCCAGGCGAGCCAGAAATCCCCCAGTGTGATCCAACGGCATATTAATCTCCTCAAATCTCAACCTTTTCTAAAGGGCAGACGCCACACTAACCTCAGTGCAGTTGTTCAGGGCAACATCATCTCACTCTCTCAAATACACGATTCTGTCACTTCTGCCTTAGATGGCATGAAAAGTGAAGGAGGGGCAAATGCATTTTCCTTTCTCCTCGTATCCTTCTTTTTCTCTCCACTTATCTCATGTCTCTGGTGCTTTCCGTAAAAGCCATTCTCTGTCTATGTCCGTCGTTTCATATCTGTATGAACACAGTGGCCTTTCAGAGCGCACAGTGAGTGGCGCCGCAGCCCGGTCTGGCCCAGAGTGGTTGGAGCGGTATAGATTAATGGCCCGGGAGACAGCCTAGGCAAGTGGAATGAACAAATAGAGAGGCCACTGGAATGGCCAAAAAGAAAAAAAAGGGAAAGAGAGGTAATGATAAGGAGAATGAGGCGTACACTAAATTGTAGGAAAGGCACCGAGTGGGGGAATGTGTTCTGTCACAGTATAGTTTTATACTCCTGTCACACTGACAGAGTGAATTAAAATTGAATGGGTCGATGTGCATGATCCAACATGGATTTGCAACCTTCCTCCCACCTATGTAGGATGAAGGTCGGACACTGCCCAGATTTAGTGAACAGCTGTCTGTTTTAAGGATGGGAACTTCATTTAATGCAACCGTGGTTAAAATTATATTCATGAACATTTACTTTCTACCCGACTAGTCAAAAAAAAAGTGACATAAAAAGAAGAACGAGAGAAAAAACATGAGAGAAGGGAAGAGGAACGTTTGGTACTTTCACTCACCAGCCACTTTAATAGATACACCTTGCTGGTACCGGGTTGGACCCCCTTTTGCCTTCAGAACCGCCTTAATTCTTTGTGGCATAGTTTTCAACAAGTTGTTGGAAACTTTCCTCAGAGACTTTGGTCCATATTGACCTGATAGCATCACGCAGTTGCTGCAGATTTGTCGGCTGCACAGCCATGATGTGAATCTCCTGTTCCACTACATCCCAAAGGTGCTCTATTGGATTGAGATCTGGTAACTGTGGAGACCTTTGGAGTACAGTGAACTCATTGTCATGTTCAAGAAACCAGATTGAGATGATTGGAGCTTTGTGACATGATGGTGCATTATCCTGCTGGAAGATGGTACACTGTGGTCATAAAGGGATGGACATGGTCAGCAACAATACTCAGGTAGGCTGCTGCGTTTAAATAATGCTCAATTGGTACTAAGGGGCCCAAAGTGTGCCAAGAAAATATCCCCCACACCATTACACCACCAGCCTGAACCACTGATATAAGGCAGGATGGATTCATGCTTTCATGTTGTTTCCACCAAATTCTGACCCTAGCATCTGAATGTCACAGCTGAAATCGAGACTCATCAGACCAGGCAACGTTTTTCCAATCTTCTATTGTCCAATTTTGGTGAGCCTGTGTGAATTGTAGCCTCAGTTTCCTGTTCTTAGGTGACAGGAGAGACACCAGGGGTGATCTTCTCCGGCTGTAGCCCATCTGCTTCAAGGTTCGATATGTTGTATGTTCAGAGATGGTTTTCTGCATACCCTATAACAGGTTATTTGGGTTGCTGTTGTCTTTCTGTCATCTCAAACTAGTCTGCCCATTCTCCTCTGACCTCTGACATTAACAAGGCATTTTTATCCACACAACTGCCGCTTACTGGATATTTTCTCTTTTTTGGACCACTCTCTCTGTAAACCCTACAGATGGTTGTGCGTGAAAATCCCTTGTTTTGTTTAGGTTTTTTTGTTTTGTTTTGGGTTTTTTTTACATTTTATAGAGTAAATTCAAAGATAACCCATAGATTGACTGATAATAAAAATAGTTATTAGCGGCAGCCCTTAACTTGACTTCATTATTCTGTAAAGCCCATCATACATGGCTCTATAACAGGGAAGTTGGTGGGGGTATGTGTCTTATTTCTGAATTCTCCTTGAAATTCTTGAAAAATGATGTGTAGTAAGACAACTGAAGAATTTTAAATGAGCCACAAACCTGTACTGCCTGCATTTTGTGCTTGTGATTATTTGAATGAATGAATTGTGCTGCAGCTACTGTAGATAGCATTACAGTGGGAAAGGGTTTTTTTCTTTCTTGTTCTCCCTTTGTCTCTCTTATTTTCACTCTCCTGTTCCCTTCCTCCCTCCCCTCCTTACCCGTGTCTCAGCTGTATTGTAACACACACACAATCAGCCACATGAGTCCAGGGCCAACACAGATGAGAGACAGAGAGATGGGGAAGTGGTGGAAGTTGTTGGGCAACATCAGAGATACCAGAAGTCAAGTGAGAGATAAAAGGAGGATAAAAAGCAGAGAAGGAGAAGCGAGAGGAAGAGGAAAGGCAATGACAAGAGAGGGAGAATGAGAAAGCCAAGGGAGATGGAGAAAAGGTGAAACACACACATTCTTTAATCAATATGGTGGGAATGTGGCCCCATGGTAAATCACTTTTCAGGCAATAACAGCGAGCAGCCACTATCCCTCTTTTTAATATGTTGCCAGAGTGTCAGTGGGTGATACACAGCAATATATAGCGTGGAAGAAGGGAGAGAGAGAAGACAGAAAGTGGGGAGGGGGTCATGGGCATGTGTGTGTGTGTATGTATTGGGGGAGCTGTGATGTATAGGTCTGGACATTTGGTCTACACTCAGATAAAAGAGGGGAATCATGATTAGGTTTGGTAAAGTGTCCATGCTGGCCTATCCACACACACACACACACACACACACACACACACACACACAGAAAGCAGCCTGGCTGGTTTGAAATCCTGTCCTGTCTCTCTCCCCTTATCGTGTGTCCTTTCTCATGAGCTCTCAATGTATCAAAACCTGCCTTCCTAAAAATAAGGATCCATTATAAAATGAGAGGGGCAAAAAAAAAATCATTACAGGGGCAAAAACTATCCCTCTCCTCCTCTGGTCACATCGATTTAGGGGATATTGAAGGCGAGGCAACTTTCCCACCTCGGCGTTACGAATCTGTCTGCCTGTCACCGTCCAGAGAGCCACCAGATTACACAATGCCCTGGCAGGTTGACCTTCACTTAACTATCTGACCATAGGGTACATCATCCTCATGTCTTTTATTGACTTGATTCCATCTCACACAATCTCATCTTTGCTCGCTGTGTTTGAGACCGCTCGGCAAATGTTGTTACTGTAAACGAGAGCGGCTTCTCGATTGACTTGGGTCCCCTTTAAAGTGGTGCTAAATAAGTAATGGGGCGTCTCATCTGCTTCGGCTAGCCAGTAGCTGGATGGGTTACAGTAAAGGGAGATTAATGGATGGGCAAATGGAGATAAATGTATGAGCTAAATGGAAGCGCCCGACCGGCCTATGATGAGACCCAGTGACATATAGTGTCAATGCACAACTGGACAGCTGTCAAAGTGTATGTCGATTCTAGGCGGGGTGCAAGATACAGGTAGACTGATCATCCTTTCACTAATAATCATGCACTTGTTTTAAGACTTGACAAATGTCACCATATCAGCTAAATCAAAGACTGAATACAATTTGCAGAATTGACAAAGAAATGAGTAATGACCACCTGGAAAAACAGTTTCTCAGAAGAAAGTGCCTGTTCTTGTAAGTAGCTAAAATGTAGAGGGTCTAAAACACCCAAGACCTGGCTTCCTCTTCAGGGTCAGTGCAAACTGATGAGAAAGGTTGAATGTCTTATTAACCAACAGGCTAATCCCAAACACAACAGTAACATGTCTCCTTCGAATTTTAAGTCCAAGGTTTACATTAATGGTCTCTTTAACGAAGCTCTCCATCACTACTAGCATCAGTAACCAGAAAAAAAACTAATTACAGCTAAAATGATCAATTAATCAATTAGTTGAATGACAGAAAATGAACTGCCAACTATTCTGATCACCTTTCAAGGAAAGATATCAAACATTCTGTAGTTATTGGTTCTTAAATATGAAGATTCGTGTCTTTCTGTTGCAATCTGTGATTGTATACTAGGGTTGGGTATCGTTTAAAATTTTACGACACCAGTACCAAAACCAGTCCCCTTAAAGTGATACTGATACCAAAAGAGTACTTCATTCGATACCTTGCATAAATGCCACCTGTTGAAGCCACAGTAGTTGATTGGTAGCCTATTATTTTTATTGTTGTAATGAACAAGCAAGCTTGTTTTAAAAAACTGTTACATAAAAGTATTGGGAAATTGTATCAGATCGCTCTTCATCCTAATTTGTTCATTCTCATGGGTAGTATTATAAGGGGAAAGACTACAGCTTGCAAATTTAGTTATATTTGAATGAGAGAGGAGGAGTCAAATAGTTTAGTGACCAATAAGTTGTGGGAAATGAATTTAAGGTAATTCTTTGATACGTGTGTTGAACGTAGACAACAGAAATTTATTTTGTTAGCTTTCGATCAATAAACTGAAGTGAAAGATCTCCATGAGTGCTTTGTCCTTTACTGGTGAGTTGCAAACCTCCTCCAAAAACGACAGTCACAAGTATAAAACAAGTAAGGAGACTGTTTAAACAAGTCACTTAACTACTCTAAAGACTCACAAACAGAGGAAAAAAGTGAGGCTGCACGTCCAGACGATCAAAGCAACTACACCTGAAGCAGCCGCAGCCGCAGGCTCCGTGAGTAAAATCAGCTGATTTTCACAAAACTGATGTGATGGAACGCAGTGATCGATCAGTGACAAGTGATGTGAATGGCAGATAAAAATGTACAGAGAAGTGTTAAGTGATACCACAAGATGAAGGGGCTGTTAAAATCACGCATGGACTTGGCGCATGCAGGCCTTTTTAATACAATTTACGGTGCAGGCACATAAGGAAAAATAAAAGGCGTGCTCTTCTCTTTCTTTCGGTGTGTTGTTTGCGTGTTTGGCTGCAAGCAAAACGATACAAATAGTCATTTTTTGCCGCGATCTGGTTCCAAAAAGTATCGATTGGTTTGCCTGGACACATTTTGATTCTACTCGATACTGGGCTGTTTCGGTCGATACCATAAAAAGGTATCAAGTAGCAATACCCATCCCTATTGTATCTCTTTTTGATTTTGTACCATTATTTGGACAAAAAGGTAATTCAGAGAGCCTTTTTAGGACTTGGAAAATATAATAGGCATTTTGACAGTGAAAGAAAAAAATTGATAATCTCATAATTTAACATTGATGATGACTGTTCTGTCATGGTTTGTGTCTCTCTGGGTGGACTCTTGTACGCTAAAAGTCACCCAGATAGGCAGAGTCAGGTGGCTAAGACTAGCATCATAGCAAAACCATATACAAAACAAAAGCACAGTTCAGCTGATAAATGACAGATGAGGAAAAAGACACTACAAATATTGTGGTTGCTTGTGATTTGTTGTGAAATGAACAAGTACAACTGAAGTTCCTCAGTTTCAGCACCAGTTTTCTTTTTGAGAAGGGTGTAGTCAGATTTGGGAGGGTATTTTGGTCTCTCCATAAGTCCTCCACCAGACCTATTTCCCAACCTCATACCATTCTGTTGTTCTGCAGCCTACAATATTCACACAATAAAACAATAACTATCGCAATATAATTTTTTTTTATAATTTTTCAATAACAATATAAAAAATGTTCAATAAACATTCAATAAATGTTTGATTTTATTCACTTGAATCATACACAAATTAGGACTTTTGTGTTTGTTAAGATGTTGATTTTGTTGAGGAAAAAGGACTGAAAAAAGATTTTATTTAATTTTACTCATGCATATTTGTTGACAAAGATTTTGTCAAAATTGTTTTGAATGTTCTACCTCAGATTTGTGAAGTGATCCAGTTTGGCATCAAATATTACCATAAAGAGGAGTTTAAACCACAATTAGCCATCAGATTTCTTCCACTTCCCGTCAGCAACAAAAATCAGCCTTTAAACTCGAAAGAAATAACGATTTGATACTTATCAATATCAAAAGATATAAAACTTTTTACTGTGATAACATTTTTGGCCATATCGTCCAGACCCCATTCACACATTTCAATCATCCTTGCACTTCATACAATATTGATACTTCTGACTTCAATAACGTGAGTTTACTTTTGCAAATAGTTTATTCATTTTGAAGGAAAAAACTGCTTCTTTTGCTTACGATTGGGATGTCTGACACATTGGTCAGGTTCGAGACACATACATTCTGGATGGTAGATATGACTGCATGTAATTAATGTTAATACAGAAAGCTGGGTTCTGCGTCTGACAAAGCAGATGATGAGTTGTTCTCTTGCTGACAGACCAAGGCTGCTCTTATCTCTCCTTTGTTCTTCTACTTCTTCTCTGGCAGTGCTGTTGCCAACCATAGCACAGACCCTGCTACAATCAATTCACTCAATTTAATCTTAATTAGCTAACCACAAAGAGCTGCACATTACTACTGATGCAGATGAGGAGTCTTATTTTCCCTCGATCCGTGTCTCTCTTTAAAGACATTTTTATGTTGGTCGAATTTCACACTGCACATTTTAATGACACGTGGGTCTAATGATGTGTGTTAAGTCCTAGCCTGTGACAAACCCATGACACAAGACTAGCCGCTTTGCTTCCATTTTATCTGCATCAAATGAGAGACGGCTTATCTTCTGATTGGCATCAAAGGAATTGCCATGGACAGCACATGATCTGTCAATGCTCCTTGTAACCAGGCTTTTAACCAGCTGTCTCTCATTTCCATTGCGAGAAATAAACAGATTTAACCCTGCTTTTTCATACTCCACATCTGAAATATGAGCTATGGTATAGTGCTGGTGTAATCCACAATGCCCCTGGGTCCTGAATGAAGAAATGTGCTTAAATCAGAAGGGCTCCCAGTAAAAACAGTTTGGGATTCTATGATGCTCCCCTACTAGTTCCTACACTGGGGCTTTGTAAAAACTGAAGATAATGGATGTCTCTATGGGCACATGTTCATAAATAAAACAAGCCAGGCTACTCGCCTGGTATTAACTGCACTTTTCACGTAGAATGGGGAATTGATGCTAATGGAACACATGCAAAGCAAATAGGGACAGTTATGCAGCCTTTTGACCTCCAGTGGCAACAAACATGTCCGTGCATGTAGAGAGCAAATTCGGGGAGAAACCGGCATCCAGAGAGTAATAAATATGTGGATAATATTCCATGCTCTCAGCAAGGTCGGTAGAAAAAGCTGTGAAATGTAGAATTTGATATGCTATAAGGGTCAGCCCTAGGTTCTTTTGGAGAGGTGGAAAAGCAGATGAGCCAGAAATGGAAGGGATGGAGTAAGTTTGTATACAGCAGGCAAAAAAAACCCATCAGGCTCTACTATGAATTCATACACTATGTATGGCTGGACTGATACCTGACTATGACAGCAGCAGAATGAAAAAAACATATTAAACACAAAAAATACACACCCACTGCTCATGTGGTTGCATACTGTAGAGCTAAACGTTAAGGCAGCTTGAAGACAGATACGTGATTTGTGCTACAGGAAGAAAGTTAAGGAAACAAAGAGGGATGAGACAGCGGGGGGGAAAGTGGCAGGGATGGGGGGGCTTCAGAGCAGAGCCATAATTTACAGGTATTGTAAAAGCAGGGCTGGCAGGGACGTCAGTAAAACAAAAATGCCAAACCGCTCTCTGGAGGGAGTGCAGTTTTATACATTTCAACAGATATTTTTCATCAGAGGAGAGTGAACACTTTCTCAAGTAGTCCCTCCAGAACATTCAAGTAGGGCAGAGTGTTTTCTTTGGAGGCATTTTTTAATTGCCCTGTAAAGTTGAATCCAAACGATAACAAGGAGCGGTGATGGAAATATCTAACTTGTAAAGACATGTAACCTTCAAAACGTATTATTATGCACAGTTCAACGTTTCACCTATAATGATGATCTATTAATTGCACAAGACTGTTAGAATTTTGCATCTTTTTCTCTCATTGATGCAGCTGACACTGGTTCACACTTTCCACCCCTCTACACCTCATTCTCTCTGAAGCCCGAGCACAGAGCGATGGGTTAGGGGGCCGCTATTTCATGCACTCCCTCAGGCCCCTTCACTTTGATAAAGGTTGCATACCTCCGGGCATTTTTGTGAACATTTCCCACTCTCTCGTGACACTTCCACCTTGCAACCCCTGTCCCCTCTCAGCATGCCCTTTCCCTCCGGCACAGTGCAGTTTACTGACCGTGACACACCGCGCCGGCTGGATAATCCCAGCGAGACCGAAGCGCCATTAGGAACAGGAGGCCGCTAAAATGCCAAACCATATTATCAACCCCTCCTCCTCCTGCTTCTCTACTGGGTTCCTTCACTGTCTCTTTCTCACAGAGGGCACCTGGTACTGCATCTCTTCATTAATGCATGAAGGCAGGGGGAGCGTCTCACACAGAGACACACAACTTCTCATTCCACCACACAGCTACTTATCTATGGTGAAAAGCATGACTACATTGCAAGTGCCCTCTGACAATGGGGGCCAGGGAGGGAGGGAAGGAAGGATGTGTGTGTGTGTGTGTGTGTGTGTGTGTGTGTGTGTGTGTGTGTGTGTGTGTGTGTGTGTGTGTGTGTGTGTGTGTGTGTGTGTGTGTGTGTGAGTGTGAGAGAGAGAGAGAGACCTCAAAGCAACAATCTAGTTTAGAGCTAATCACGCTGAAGCTACCTAGAGACAGTGTCAGCCTGCAAGGTTAATGGAACACCTGTATGCACACTATGTCAGATACAAGAGAGCGAGAGGCATGATTGTGACTGTGTGTTTTTGCAAACTCATGTGGCTTTTGCATGTGACTGTGAATGTGTACATTATTCAATGGAAGTGCTGTGAGCCCTGAGACACCACAGCTCAAAAGGAAACAGTAAAAGAGATGCCACCGAGCGCTGCCACCACTCATATCTGTCAGCATCACAGAAGACGAAGAAACCCTTATCCCTCGAACACATGAGCGCATTTTCGAAGGAAAGAGTGGGAGTGTATGAATACTGTAGCAAAACCCTGAAGGTGAGACAAATCAGCGAGGTACAAAAACTTGACAAGTTAACATGTCAGAAGAGAAGAACTCCAAAAATTAAACATTAAACCTTCTGTATAGCAGATCAATTTAGTTTCTTTGAAATCAATGGCATTTTAGAGGCATATTTCTGTAATTCTTGCACCAATCTCTAAACAAATATTCAAATCTGATCAAACAAGTCATTATGTTTGACAGCTTTCAATTCCATTCAATGACAGAAGCGTCTGCAGGCAACCTTTGAGGGGGAGAAAGCAGGAAGCTAAATTATGCAAATGTCTGTCAATTTAACGAATCAGAGGCACAGAATTAGCAGGCTGTTAGTCTCTCTTAGCCCTGCAAATGCCGCTAATACAGATGAAGGGCTGGAGCTTGATTTCATTATCGCTACTCTGAAAAAGAGAGGAAGGGGGAAGCGAAAGGGAGAGAGGGAATGAGAGAGAAATGAGAGATCGAGAGATGGAGACAAATGTGTGTGAAAACACAAGCCTCTATTCAGAGCCCTATCAACTCCAAATATCAAATTAGCCAAATGAATGGTACAAGATAAAGGACAGCACGGGGAGGAGAGCAAGCGAGCCCGGCAGACGGGCAAATGAAAGGAGCAGAGAGAGGGGAGAAGCTGCGAGGGCGTATTAAGAATGGAAGGGATCGGAGAGTATTTCAATAATCGATAGAGCGTGAAGTGAAGAGAGTGAGACAGAAAGAGAGAGAGCGACCCAGGATATCACAGTTCATTAGTCATTGCTGGTGACAACTGGAGACTGTAGCAAGAAGATTGTCACTGGGTCTTAATCAGATGAGAAACGATGGAATGCCAGTCGTTAATTCCAACGGCATTATAGCGTCTATTGTCTGCCTCTGAAGGGGCTTATCGCAATCTCTCTACCTCCGACTGCTGCTGCTCCTCCTGCTGCTACGCCAGCAAACAAGCTGCCAGCAAACTCACCAGGGAAACTCTAAAGAGCTGGGGAGAAACTAAACTCTCCCTTTCTGCAAAGGCTCACTCTCTCATACACTTTTTCTCACACAACTCCTGTCTCCCACACACACAAACACAGGAACTGAAAAACATGTAATGCTACAGTAGCCCTTGGTGCTACACGGAAGCATCTCTGAGGCAGAAACCAGGAAATCAATTCTATCTTTTTAAGCAACCCATTAAAAGGCGCCAAGGCGAGTTAAAGCACTTGCTCAAGACATACCATTATAGTATATTGTATATTCTGTTACAAGGCAAACCCTAACGAATGCACACCATTACACACTGCTGCAAAGAAGCTACTTTATGCATGTAGATTGCACACAAACACACACGTTGTATATATACACACACAGTTAGATTCCATGCATACAGTATACCAGCAGAAACTGCAAACACACAGACATAATAAAATGTCATATTCTCTCTATTCTTCCCACATTGGCTTGTACACAGACACCAATAAATACTGCAACATCCTCCTTAAAATGCACATCTCCACCATGTATTCCTCTCCCAGGGTCTGTTCCTGTCAGAACCATGGCCCAAAACTCTCAGTCAGCCAGCTCAGCTGGGAACGGCCTCTCCGACTCAAACAACTTCCTTGCCTGGCTGGAAATGTGTTTACAGTATTTGTACCACTACGCTGCACTGCCTGCCTCATTCACCACGACCAAACAAAAAGTACGGCAGTCATGCAGCTACAGTGTGTGAGCCCTGTGTAAATTCTGTTTGCAGCTCAGTTTGGGGTGTGCGCTGGTGTGCATCCTTCGGTCTGTTGCTGTACAGGGGGTAGAGAAAAAGTTACATCTTTCACGAAAGAGGAGTAACTTTACGGGCATAACAAAAGGCGGGTCATGTAAGGTTGCATGACTACCACGAGACTCATTTTCAATCAATCAACCATTTCAGCACTAATGCAGTTGTCTGTGTTTGACATATAGTGTTGTTAATAGGGGTGTGCAGAGATCTTGTGCCACGAGATCTAACGATATTAAAACGTGACAATATTTCTCATCGAGTGAAAAGCTGTCTCACGAGACTCCCAATTGGCACTTTTCACTGTTTAGTGAAAAACAAATGTCTAACTGATAACGTCGACTCGCTTCTCAATTAATTTCCACCCAAGCTGATGATACCGGCGTACATCATGATAGTAATCAAGTGAATCCCTTCTTGCGCTGTGAGTCGCATACAGTTTGTGACAGAGTGGTAATGTAACTAGTAGAGTTTTGTGTAGATTTGTTCAGAATGCTCAGAATTTTCAAATAATTCGGCATTGAAGATTCCTTACAAATAGTGTTAAAATCTTGTCTCATCTCAAAGTCGTGAACCCAATATTGTGGAAAGTCTGTTGAACTAAGGGTATCATCACACCCCTAGTTAAAGAATTTTTACTTGACATTAAATCATTTTGCAGGTAGTTTTGACCAACACATAATATGGTAATGTGGTTAATTTAAAAACATAACAATTGCATCGCCTGGCAACAATCTACACAGTCATGATCACTGAAAAGTAAGGGCGTGACACCCCTTTTAAATTTGCATCAGTTACCACCAACTTTCTATAGACACTAATAATTTCACTCTACCTGTGTGTGGCTATTAGTGATGGTGTTTGTGAATAGTCTTTTTTGCAATGAGGCTCATTTGCATAGAAAGGGGACAATTTTGCTGCAAACGTATGCATATTACCTAATTTAAATACGTGCACCAGAGCACTGAGATGCTATTTGCTTGGCAGTTCCGTTAGGGGAGCATTTCATCCTTTGTGAGTGCTTTAAGAATTACATGATTTCTTTTCATCTCATTTGTGCAGGTTACAGACAAGTCATCAGTTACAACTCAACCATGCCTCTCAATTTACACG